>NC_055973.1:6895174-6905174 GCF_018492685.1 Alosa sapidissima
CACCGGGCCTGGGAGAACCACCTGTACAACTACCGGCTGGAGGTGGACGAGGACCTGGTGTGCCACATCTGCCTGCAGCCGCTGGTGCAGCCGCTGGACACGCCGTGCGGACACACCTTCTGCGCCCGCTGCCTGCGCAGCTTCCTGCAAGAGCGCGACTTCTGCCCGCTGGACAGGGCGCGGCTGCAGCTGACCGCCTGCCGGCGCTCCAGTATCCTAGTGCACAAGCTGCTGGACAAGCTGTCTGTGTCGTGCCCGCTTGCGCCCCTCTGCCAGCTCAGCATGCCACGCTGCGACCTGGAGGCCCACCTCAAGCACAGGTAGGTGCCAACGCGACGCCAATTTGGAGAGAGATGTGCTGTTTGTGGGGTGGGAGTTGAGGTCTGTTTTGAGCAAAGTCTTGTTTTGCTCTGGTTTGTTTTATTTCTTGGTTTGTCAAGATGTGATTTGTCGATGAGGTGTTTGGGATTCTTTCTTTCTTTTGCTCTTTTGCTGTGATTTTGATATTGTATGATGTAATGCCCTTGGCTCTTTCTTTTAATTTGTGTAATTTTGGTTTTGTTATGTTTCTTGACGTTTTGTTTGAATATGTTTATTTGTTTATTCTGTTCTGTTTGTGATGCTTTGTTGAATTTTGTCTGCCTTCTGCTGGCATGAAGTTCTGCTGCACACAGTTTTTCACTGCGATGCTCGGATAAGGTCAGTCTGATTCCTGGCTGACCAATCAGTGAGCTATGGGGGGTGGTTGATACAATCCCTTTCAATATAATTATAAACGACATTCGTGATGCCCTTAACACCCAAATGAATTCCTTTGGAGGATATCCAGACCACAGTGAAGGCTGTGAAATATGGAGAATAGAAATGCTAGACAAGCAATTTGTTGTCGTTTGTAATGCTACATTCTGAAGTAGGAACTGAACGAAATCTTACCTTGGATCTGTTGGGACGTAAACTCTCTGCTAATGCTTTGTCATATTTACAACAGTCATAAGGTCCTATTTGTAGAGAACAACACAGTATAAAAATAATCTCCTGAGATCATTATTATCATTATCTGATAATAGTTAGTTATCAACTGTGACAGCCATTACAAATTCATCTGTAAACTGCAAATTATGAACGCGATGGGCATGAAAGGTATATAGCTACTTTATTAATATTTTGGTATGCCTTGGAGAGGCCCCACATAATTATGCTTTCACACATAAGATTTTCCTTAGAATTGCATTCAGTGTGCATTCATACATGTATGTCGTACTCCAATTAATTCAGATTCACTTTTATTTCAAAACGAACCAGCTAACACCTCACCCAAAAGCACATTGCACTTCATGTGACGTTGACTCACATGCTCGTCCTCGTCTCCAGTCTCACGTGAGAGCATTGAGCCCAACCATACAGCTTCCACACAGCCATGGTTTTACAGATGAGAGACTTCCCCCGTGGTGTTTGTCGTCATGGCATCAAACGCTTAGTAAGTCAGAGAGGTCAAGGGATATATCCCCAATAGACCACTGCAGTCTCACTTTCAGGGTTCAAAAAGATGAGAGAATGGACCAATAAGATGTTTACATTTACATTTAATTAATTGTGGCAGATGCTTTTTTAAATGAAAATGTAGGAATATAGTCAAGCTTGAGTATGTTAGGAGACCCGTGAAGTAAGTACCAGGTTCTGATTCTAGTCAGTCTGACAAAGTGCAAAGAGAGCAGATAGAAATACACCTAAGGAGCACTGAAATGCAGCGTGAGAGAATGTTAGACATGAGCTGTTAGAGGTGTTAAGAGAGGATGCGATCAAGGAAGAGATAAGTCTTCAAGAGATTCCTGAAGATAGAGAGGAGATATTTTAAGATTAGTTGTGTCTAGTGTTACGTGAGCGAGTGTGTGGTTTTTAGTCACATTTGAAGACAGGATTTGTTCTGACTTTTTATGCCAACTGCATGTTCCCTCCTGTGTCAGTACAGATAGTCTTTCTTTTACTGTCCATAAAATACCTCGTAAAGATAACCCCAGGTTATGGCAGTCCCAATGCAGAGTGATCTTGCTAGTCATGTCTTGAAGAGACCCTGTCTCTCATATGACACTGTGCTCTGTGAATCTTCAACACTAGACCTCTGTGTTGTTGAGAACAAGCATTTGCAGGCAATTGCAATCCCTAGCAATATACTGCAATAGGTGGGTCCACATTCTATCAGTCTGTATGTCCTTGGAGTCAAACCGGTAATAGTTGTGTTGCTGGTAACTCAGCCCCACCAGGTGAACTCTGAGTACACTGGCAGAGGAAGTAAAAGTCAACAAAGATTCACATATCCAGCCTCAAGTTAATCCTATAGGTGCTTGACAGAAAAGGAAATGTGACAAAATGAAGAAGTATAACGTCATATGCTAGATGCCAAACTAATTTAATGTTTCTTTTCTTGTGTTTTTCACTTGTGATGTTTCGGGTCCTAGTCGTTTCTTAGACATGACACTAGTAAGCGTTGGGAGATGTTAAGGTTGTGTGTGTGTGTGTGTGTGTGTGTGTGTTCACTTTCACCCGGAGAGCGCTCCTCTGACATCCCATCAGAGGATTATTTGGCCCCTTAGTCATGTGATGGGAGATTAGTTGCCGGGCCCAGAGTCTCCCGGCATCATGCGCCGCATTCCCAGTCCAGGCGCCGCTCTTGACCAGTGCCGTTCCCGCAGCCGCAGTCATGCTGGGAAACTTTAACTCCAGAAACCTCTTCAATCACTTCTTCTGCGAGACTGCCAAAGGCAACCCGGGGCTATGGTGAGTCGTGGGCAGGTCTAAGTGCTCAGTGGTAGTGGGATAGTTTGATGGCACCTTTTTTGTAAGTGGTTTTGGTTGTTTGGTGTTTGTGACTAGAGATTTCACTTGGACTCGGATGAGTTTCGAGACTCGTGAATGTGAAGAACATTATTGTCAACTAACTAAGTTGGAGTTGGAAGAAACATGTTGCCTACTATATGTGTAACATGCAAAGCCCAGTGAGTTCTGTTACAGAACAGTGTTGATTGAGTTTATTTGATGATTTTCAAAAAGCACATGTTAACTTTGTTTTTCAATGCTCCTCTACAGTTAGGCTTTACTTTGATATTCAAAATCCTTAGTATTACTAAGTGACTCAGGAGAGTTAGGTTGTGTGTGTGTGTGTGTGTGCGTGTGTTACTTGGGCTAGCGGCTCATTGTTGTCATGAGGTTCTGTCCCCACAGATAGTGTTACTGTGGAGCAACAACAGAAGGGGCTTAACCTGAGCGGTCTTGTGTTCTCTCACACACACAAAATACACAAAATACACAGACCTCTGTTTGGATACATCTCTAAGACACTGAGGCCGTGTCATGTCCTCGAAGTGTTGTTGTATCCACAATTGTGCCCACGCACAGCAACCCTTAATCCCATCGAGCGTTTAATTGGCACTATCACTGGGATTACAGGTCAAATCAGGTGTTAGTCAGCTGCCAAGGTTGCTAAATCCACTCAACCGAACTAACCACGCGGCCACTCGCTCGCTGATACATAGGAGCCTATCTGTGGTTTACGGCAACCCCTTAGGGACACACTGCTTAGCACACTATCGATACAGATTTTGAAGCCTTCCCTCAGCAATGGACCAAGCAACAGGGCAAAAGCTAATTCATTGGCTGGAATAAAGTTTGGATTTGGAGTGTCATTGACCTGTTTTATAATGAATGATGATGATAGATTGTGATTGAATATACCGCATGTGAAAAACGAAGAGATGCAGTAGGTCAGTATAGTCATGTTCCAGCATGTGGCAGTTTTGACCAATATTGTCAGTACAAATGGACCCTCTTTCCCAGGGTATGTATGTATGTGTGTGTATGTGTGTTCATATGTGCTGTGTATGTGTGTGCGTTTTCATACCTGGTATGTGTGTGTGTGTGGCACAGGTGTCCAGGCACCCAGAGCCAGCGTGCGGTGCTGGACCTGCCCAGGCTGGAGTGTGTGGAGGAGAGGGCCATGGTGACGGACCCTCCGCGCTCGCCACAGACCACCCTGAGGGACGTCTCGCCGTCGCCCCCCACAGGCCCCACCACCACCTGCAGCAGCGTGCCCATGTGGACGGAGGAGTCGGGCGTAGACAATCCTGCCTTTGAGGAGAGCACGGAGGAAGACAGTAAGAGACAGCTGGCACCTGGCATGTGTGATCTGTGTGTGTGTGTGTGTGTGTGTGTGTGTGTGTGTGTGTGTGTGTGTGTGTGTGTGTATGTGTGTGAATGTGTGTTTGTGTGTACTCCAAGCTGTTGAAATATCAGCCAGTTGCTGACAATGTCACAAACATGGGGCTCAATGCAAACTTACTGTTTGGGAGTCTTGGGCATGTGCATGTTTTACGTGGATTGCAACTGTGTGGACTAAGCAAGTACTGCTCCATTTCTGCAATAATCGGTAGTATATCCATCTGGAAACAATGTTTACCCATAATCAGGTTTACCCATAATCATGCAGTGCAGAAAGAATGAAAATAGCACAATGCATTCTGTGTTTGATCAGACCTGCCTAAGTTTGTAACATACTTCCTTCAATGTTTGGATCTGTGAATCTTCCCCTGTGTTAAGGTCCAAATAAAAGCATTGTGTGTGTGTGTCTGTTTACGTGTGTATTACTGTGCAGATGTGTGTCTATTTGTATGTGGTGATGGTGATCTGTGTGTGTGAGTGCTGGGGGAGGTGTGCAAACCACAGAACGCAGCCTGTATGTGAAAAGTGTTTGAATTCTTTGAAAATGTGTGAAGTGAGTGTGAGGGACTTAGCTTAAATGTTATGAATATTTGTAGATTATTTTGATTGTTTAAACATTTTTATTGTATGTATATTGATATATTATGTGTGTAGACTGTATATCTTGTACATATTTGAAAGTATACAGATAGTCTGTGTGTGTGTGTGTGTGTGTGTGTGTGTGTGAGCTGACTGTAACTCTCTCTCTCTTTCTCCAGGTGTAGTGGGTTTAGAATGTGCTCCTCCTCGTGTCAAACGCCCTCTCAGTAACCCCTGCATCCACCTCCTGCGCACTGGAAGCTCCGCCTCGTCTGGGTGGGACTGTGCAGAGTCCCCGCCTCTCTCGGCAGAGGAAGGTATGTGGACACAGGACTCAATCTCTCATTGGACAGTGCTGACAAACATTAGGGAACAATTATTTATTAAGACTGTCATTACAAAGGGTGCACCAGTGGCTGATAACGCTAGTAAAACAAGATGACGCTAGCTGTTAGGATAGTGAAACATTAGCTGCAAAATGTACATTAGAGGAAGACTCATACTGCCAGGCCAATATGTTGGAGTCTGATTTAATGCTTAGACAAGATCAAGTGTGATATAATATCTCCTTGGCCCATTTGTTTGTGTTTGTGTATCTCTCTCTCTCTCTCTCTCTCTGTGTCTCTCTCTCTCTGTGTGATGTTTGTGTGTGTGTGTGTGTGTGTTTTACTGGCAGAAGGCATCTTCTCTAAATGCCTGCGTGGGTAGAAACTGTGGAGTAAGCAGCTGAGCTAATAATATCTCCTCGACTTGACAGACATTTTACACCAGATTCAACAAATGTGCTCTTGGATATTCTACATGTTAAGCAGATCCCAGAGCAGCTGAGTGTGTGTGTGTGTGTGTGTGTGTGTGTGTGTGTGTGTGTGTGTGTTTGCACGCACAGTCAGCATTTTTATCAGTTTCTCTCTCCGTGGTCTTGACTCCCAGGCTGTGTGAAGCTGCCCTCCCTGCCTGAGGGGGAGATCACCACCATTGAGATTCATCGCTCCAACCCCTACATGGAGCTGGGCATCAGCATCGTGGGAGGCAACGAGACCCCCCTCATCAACGTGGTGATCCAGGAGGTGTATCGCGACGGGGTGATCGCTCGGGATGGGAGACTGTTGGCTGGTGACCAAATATTACAGGTACATATCAAGTTAGCACATTCCATACTATTCCATACTATACTATGCAACACAAATTAGTAAAGGAAACTTTTATGTTTACGTTTATGTTTATGGTATCTATCTATCTGTCTATCTATCTATCTATCTATCTATCTATCTATATCTGTCTGTCTCTGTGTCTGTCCATTTCTTTGTTTGTCTGTCAGGCTGACCCTCTTCTTGTCCATCTTTTGTCCTCCCTCCTCCAGGTGAATAACGTAGACATCAGTAACGTGGCCCATAACGTGGCCCGCACCACCCTGGCTCGCCCGTGCACCACCCTCCAGCTGACAGTGCTCCGAGAACGCCGCTGTGCCGCCCGGCCTCCCCCCGCGGCGCCCGTGGCCCCTGCGTCCGCCGCCACCCCCACACCGCCCCCTGGTGGCACCATCAGCAGCAGCGGTAGCGGCAGTGGCGTTGGTGGCGGTGGAACCGGAGGGGGCAGCGGCAGTCCGGCCAGCCTGCGGATCACCCTCCACAAGCGGGACTCGGCTCAGCTGGGCATCAAGTTGGTGCGGCGTACGGACGAGGCGGGCGTCTTCGTGCTGGACCTGCTGGACGGTGGACTGGCCGCCAAGGACGGCAGGCTGTGCCGGGACGACCGCGTGCTGGCCATCAATGAGCACGACCTCCGGCACGGCACGCCAGAGCAGGCCGCGCAGATCATACAGGTGTGTTTGTGTTTGTGTGTGTGTGTTACTGACACTGCACATTCAAATGGGCCACACGGACCACAGAGGTTAGGATGTCAGGGATGTGTGTACGCTTGTGTGTGTGCTTGTGTGTGTGTGTGTGTGTGTGTGTGTGTGTGTGTGTGTGTGTGTGTGTGTGTGAGGCACAACATATCAGGTAGTTAGGGATTTGTGTATGTGTGTGTGTGTGTGTGTGTGTGTGTGTGTGTGTGTGTGTGAGCGAGAGAGAGAGAGAGATAATGTGAAAGAATAAGAAATGAAGAAAGTGGAGTCAGGAGAAAACACAGAAGTCTAACATTTCCTATCAGCAGTGTGTGTGTGTGTGTGTGTGAGTGTAGCATCACTGCACTTGTGTGCAGTCTTTGAACTGACTTTAGCACTCAGGGAAGAGGAGTTGGAGCATCATGTCCTTCACTCTCTCTCTCTCTCTCTCTCTCCTCCTCTGCCTTCGACGTGCTGAAAGTCGCACTCTCACACACTTACACACACTCTCACACACTCTCCTTCAGGCCAGTGGGGAGAGAGTCCATCTTCTGATTGGCCGTCCTAACAAGCAAAGTACGCCCCTGCTGACCGGCACCAATGACATGAGAGATAGCTGGTGCCATGACAACACCCCGCCCCTCCCCCACACAGCGGCGCCTAGCCCTGTGCCCAGCCTACAAATGGTCCGGTCCAGCGCTCACAGAGTGAGTGTCTAACGGGTAGGACGTGCCCCTGTGTGTGTGTGTGTGTGTGTGTGTGTGTGTGTGTGTGTGTGTGTGTGTGTGTGTGTGTGTGTGTGTGAGCCTGTATGTTTGTGTGTGTTTCTGTCTCTCTATGTATGTGTGTATCTGTCTCTCTATATGTATGTGTGTGTGTGTGTGTGTGTGTGTGTGTGTGTGTGTGTGTGTGTGTGTGTGTGTGTGTGTGTGTGTGTGTGTGTGTGTGTGCACACTGAAAGACATCCATTTATATTTAATGGCAACATTGGATTTCTCTCTGTTGATAATGACAACACTGATCAGTTATTCGTTCACCTCAGCATTCCCAGCATGCTCCAGTCCAGTTAAACGCAATCTCACTCTAGAGTGCGTTAGCACCGGGTTGGACCAGAAATGAGCCAAAGCTGGTCCATATCAGAGTTCACTATCTGGTCCAGACCCAGCAGCTTACTCTCTGTGTGGTTTTTAAGCCCAGGCCCAGGACTTAATGACCTTTATTGGGTCAGTGACTGGGCCTGTCTAATGCTGGTAATTATATGCTTTGGGGCTTAGCGTATTTAAAAGTCCAGAGTGAGCTAAAAACTTAGTGACAGATTAATACTGCTCTCCTGGACCAGTCGCCACACTTGGCCGCTAAGGCAATCTAAGTAGACAGTCTCCGATCAGCTTTGTCTCACGTCTGGTGTTTGTCTCACGTCTGGTGTGTGTGTGTGTGTGTGTGTGTGTGTGTGTGTGTGTGTGTGTGTGTGTGTGTGTGTGTGTGCGTGCGTGTGTGTGTGTCCGATTATCTCTTCTTCATTGGGTGTAGAATTGTTGCATGCTTGAGTATATGTGGTTGTGAGTATTTTATAGTGTGTATTTATATGTGTTTGTGAATTGATTGGTGTACTTAAATATGAAATGTGGACATCTTTGAGTATGCATATGTATGCATTTCTACATCATGTGACTATGTGGTATGTGTGTGTGTGCATGTGTGCACATTTGTATGTGTGTGTGTGCGTATGTTTGTGTGTGCGTGTGTGTTTGTGTGTGTGTGTGTGTGTGTGTGTGATGCCCAGGATCTCTCCCAGTGTGTGACCTGTAAGGAGAAACACATCACGGTGAAGAAGGAGCCTCACGAGTCCCTGGGCATGACTGTAGCGGGCGGGCGAGGCAGCAAGAGCGGCGAGCTGCCAATCTTCGTGACGAGCGTCCAGCCCCACGGTTGCCTGGCACGAGATGGCCGCATCAAGCGAGGTGAGGGGGGGATTTTCACTGCCACGTTGGCACGTTGGCATATTGGCACCATGTCCACCAATAGGGCGCCAGGATCTGCAGAAAAAGCTGCAGCGATGTTCTCCCAGCTCCAGGGTGTCCTGTGTTTGACCTCGGCAGCTTAGATGCTCTTTTAGTTAAGTCAGATGCACTAGTTTCTCCCCGCTGGTTCTACAAGCTCCCTAACGTGTTCTATATTTAAGCTGTTTATCTTCTCCTGTCATGTTCCTCTAGAACTCAACTCTTGCATATGGTTTGTGTTTGCGTGTGTGTGTGTGTGTGTGTGTGTGTGTGTGTGTGTGATAGAGTGTTCCTGTGCCTATGTACGTATGTGCATAATGATGATAGTTTACCTACTTTGTAGGATCAAAAATCAGGTGCTTCAGGCTTAAAACTGCTGTAAGTGATATAGAACTCCCTTGCCGCCCTCCCCAGTTTTTAGGACGCAAAACAAAATGATTGGCAGGCAGTGGTGCATTAGTGGTGGCTAATGCAGTCAGACCGTGGCAGAATTGTAGCAGCCGATGGAGACTCCTAGAGAATTCTTGTTTATCTGAGCATCGATTTCACTCATTGCCATCAGAGTGTAAATCCAGCTTGCTGAGGTCTTCCAAAAAAAAGGTAGAGTTTTAAAGTCAAATCACCACTGCAACTGGCTTTGTTGCCATGGCAACGCTGTGATGTGATGCTCAGTTGGGGGCAATGGCCATGTTCTGGTGCGTTAAAGGTGCATAAGACTGAGGCCCCCACACATAGACACCAACATGAGCGTGGCACACTCTGCTTTCGACATTCGATTAGATTCCATTGTTTTCAGTACAACCCCGTACGCCACTGCAAACACTTTTGCCACTGTCATGTAGACCACGATTCAGTTCTATTTTTGTCACCGCCGGTCAATAAAAGCCATTGTTTATGGAAGGCTTGTCAGTTGAAAATTTCAGCGCTGGTGTGTGTGGACAAGAGACAGAGAGTGTCAGAGCATTTGTGTCGGCCTCTATATGCGGAGCGTTCGTATGGGCCTCTATATGCGGAGCATTCGTGTCGGCCTCTATATGCGGGGCGTTTGTGTGGGCCTCTATATGCGGAGCGTTTGTGTCGGCCTCTATATGCGGAGCGTTCGTGTCGGCCTCTATATGCAGAGCGTTTGTGTCGGCCTCTATATGCAGAGCTCTACCTCTGGCCCGGCATTTCCAGCACTCTGCTCTGCGCTTCCGTTAGACGCCCCAGCTCTCCCAGCACAGCTCATACCACAAAACTGTTCCATATTTAACTGTGTTTATCCTTATCTCTCTCTCTCTCTTTCCTTCCTTCTCTTTCATCTTTTTCTCCATTTCGTTCCCTCCCTCTCTTTCTATCTCTCTTCCTTTTATTCTACTTCACTCGGTCAGTTTTATTGCTGCAC
>NC_055973.1:6907674-7022674 GCF_018492685.1 Alosa sapidissima
TACCTGTACAGTAGCCATGAGATTGTCCTGCGGCGCAACCATCCAGGAAGCTGGGGCTTCAGCATTGTCGGGGGCTACGAGGAAAACCATAACAACCAAGCGTTCTTCATCAAGACCATTGTCCTAGGAACACCAGCGTACTACGATGGTCGCCTCAAGTGAGTGAGCCCAGTTTGGCCCACAGCCCATTTGGGCCAGGGGGGTCACGTCAGGTCCACTGGAGTGAAATATCAACTATTGCATGCACCCACCCACTCAACTTCTTCAAATATTTTTTTTTACATTCAAATAACATTAAAAATATGCTCATACGCAGTATGTATATATAAGCAAGTATATACAAGCAATATAAACTATGTTTAGTATACATAGTATGAATAGTATATATAAACTATAACCAACCCTTCAGGTTTTGATCCATTTCATCAGGTATATTCATCCCCTGTGTTGTACATAGCAACTAAAATTTGTGTTAAATAGAATTCTTATTTAGACCTATTACACAGCTTGATACAAAGTTTTTAGATGCACTGTACAAAAGGGTGTTTATTATCATCAGTGGTATGAGTCATAACAGTGGTAGTAGAAGTGGTTGCATGAGCTGAATTAGTAATGTGATAATGAGTGTGTGTGTGTGTGTGTTCTGTGTTTTACCCCTAGGTGCGGAGACATGATTATAGCTGTGAACGGCCTCTCGACAGCGGGCATGACTCACTCTGCACTGGTGCCCATGCTGAAGGAACAGCGGAGTCGGGTGGCACTGACCGTGGTGTCCTGGCCGGGCAGCCTCGCATAGCGCCCTCTCCTGACCAAGCATCAGACTACGCCCAGACATTTGTGTTTTTAGATCAGAAAACGACAAAAACACTCCTCAGTGTTTTTTTCTACTCTCCACTGTGTTGAAAACTAAACGAGAGTCTCGGAGCTTGATTTTTTTGCACCACTCAATGCTGAAGAAAAGACAAATAAATAACTAAAACGAACAAACATACCAGGCCTTAGTAAACCTGCCACGCCCGCAAGGCTCGACCCCCAGGAGCGCAGCCTTAAGGTCTCTCCATCACCGTGATCAGCGGTCCTATGTAGAGCTGGGGGGTTTTATATTTGTATGTGTGTAAGTATGTATGTGTGTGTGTGTGTGTGTATGTTAAGCTATTTGTTAAATAAATCGTTCCCAGAGTGGACATCTGGGTGTGTTATTAGTTATTTGTGCATGGATTCATGTGTGTGAGAGCGAGAGAGCGAGAACGAGAGCGAGAGAATCATGGGTAAAGTTTAAGAAATTGACTTGGTAATTACATCATAAGACTGTCTCATTTACATGCTTTGTTATCAGACCCAATTACATTCCCAGTTCTCATAAGGATTCCTTTTCATATGAACCCATCTTCGTTCAAATGAGTTTCTCATCACGATTGTAGATTACAGCCACCACTCGAGACCTCTGCCACAAAGAACTTTAACTCTGCTGTTTAATGAGAGTACCGACTTATGTAAATATTGCACACAATCCTTAACCAGAGGGCCCGACGACGCAGATTAGGTTTTATGTGTTAGGATTAACACATGCCAGTTAAGGCAGGATGGGCCGGGTTCACCTAAAAGGTCACACAGCTTCCAGAAGCTGCACACAATGACTTGACACGGAAGCTGCTGCAGTGAATGATTTATTAGTGAGAAGTGAGATGTTGAAAATAAAGGAGGGGTTGAAAATAAAGAGGGATTGAAACTAAACAAAAAAGGTAAGGATGGATGAAGGTCAGGCCTCTGAGTGGCACCCCTTTAACACTTGGGCCTGGGTTTGGGCTTGCCTGCATGTTTAGCTTTGGCCTTGTCTGTAGGCTTGGCCTTGGCCTCGTCTGTAGGTTTGGGCTTGGCCAGTGTCAAGCTCTGTAGACTGGCAGCAATTTTGGAAGCATCAGGGACCGCAGCAGAATTAGCTGCCTTGTTAACTTTAGGAGCACCATTCTTCTGTAGAGGAGAAAAACATACACAATATTCTTTCAGATAACATAAAAATACCATCGTTTTAATATGAAAACTTAAATAATGCAAGACATTGCGTTTCATTTTGCTGACACACACAAACATAACTCAACATGTCACCTTCATTTTCTTTTTCTCTGGGTCGTGAACCACTCCATGACGCCTCAGGCTTTCCTGTGTGAATGAAGATTGAAGAAGTGTGAAGAATGAATAAGGGAGGGAAATCACAGGTGGGATCACAAGCACTGCCCTTTTTAGCCATGGCTCCTAGAAACCAAGCACAGCTTTAAAAGACCAGACAGCAGTTCTGCTGCCATATTGGATGTCCATCTGTTCAACACCCCAGGTGGAGGTAAACCATCTGTGGAACATGCCACAAATAACACAGCAAGACGGAGGGCGATGGAGCGCAAAAAAGACTGAAATATAGATAATTTAAAACCAAAAAATTACATGTATAAACCAGTGATGTGTATAAGAAAAACTAACAGCTCAAAGGGGAGAAAAAAAAAAGAAATGGGTCAAACCTTCATGGCGAAGGCCTTATTGCAGCCTGAATGGGGGCATTTGAAAGGCGTTTCGCCTTCGTGGACGGAAAGAACATGGCTCTTCAGGTTGAACTCTGTGGTGTAGCTCTTCTGGCACCCCTGCTCAATGCAACAGAACACTCGCTGCTCCCCCAGGTGGACCCTCTGTCGGTGTATCTGCAGGAAGCAGGTCTCACGGAACACCTTCTTACAACTGTCACAGTGCAGAACGGCTACACCAAGACACAAAAAACAGAGCTTAACTAGACAGGAGTTCTAAAGGGGAGCGACACATGCTTACTGCCACATTTAACATCATGGATTCGTATCAGAGGCAGGCATATAATAAAATAAAGAAATATAAATAAAACAATAAAAACAGCATTAATTTAAAGTACATTTTGATAGGAGTCCAGTCTCCAAAGTCATTAAACAGCCACTAAATGATAGTGAGGACCGTTTTTAACATCCATTTAGTCAATAAACAAAAAGGCCAAAAGAGACCCTCAGGAAAGCCAGAACTCCTTCCTCCTCAAAGCAAACTAGTCAGAGGCTTACGTCTGTGCTGCTTCCGGTGCTTCTGGTACTCAGACCAGGTGTTGCCCTTGAAGGAGCAGCCGCTCTCAGCACAAGGGTAACCTGCAGGACAGGTAAAGAGAGCCACAGTCACTGAAAACTGTAAAGCGTTGTTAAGTAGATCAGAGCCACACAGTTACAGTGAAGACTAAAGGGTCAAGGCACCATTAAGATCAGAGTATGTCATCTTACCATCATGGACCTTGCCATGTTTCTGCAGTGGCTTAATGCCTATAAACCTCTGGTTGCATCCTTGGAAATTGCACCTATGAAGTTAAAATAAAATACAGCAAAACTAAGACATACACATGGGTCCAGAAATACAACAAATGAACATGACTGCTGTGGTGAAAACCAACACATGCTACTCACTCAAAAGGAAAGATGTTCGTGTGCTCATACTGGTGGGTCTTCAGATGGGTTCTCTTACGGAATTCTTTGCCACATCCATCAATTTCACACTGGAAGTAAATAAAAAATGTTTTAAAAAATTCAATAAAGGCATTTGCAGGGTTGGCATGTCACTAATAGTCACGAACATTGGATGTTCCAGCTCAAGATTGTTAAGGACTTATTTTGTACAAACCACATATTGGTTGTCTTTCTGCAGGTGAACATGGGCAACGTGGTTTTTCATGCTGCCATTGGAGGCAAAAGTTTGAGGACATCCTTCCACTGAGCACCTGTGTTGGGAAAAGGCCAAGTGGTACAAATATGAGTGATAACAGCAAGTCAGGTAAATTTCCAGGACTGAATCCAGGCCATGTGGCTCACCGGTAGGGCTTCTCTCCACTATGAGTCAGGTGGTGCCTGGTGAGTTGGTAACGGGTGCAAAAGCTCTTGTCACAGCTCACACACGCAAATGGCCTCTGTTCATATAAAACAGGTGACAATTAGATCAAAGTCCTTAGAGTCAGGGCAGTAGGATAAATACTCACCTAAAAATGGTAGACCTTAGGCCTACATAATATCCTAAACAAGAATTTTAGTTGTTTGGGAAGATACATTGAAGTTATTTATCTAGTCTTCTACTTACAAACAAAAACATCTTTAAAACAATGTTATTTTAAGCAATGTTATTTAATGCATCACATTTTATCATCTCAAACATCCAGGGGGAAAGGCTGAACAAGGCAGAACAGCATTAAGTGAATCATTAGACTTCTGTGGCACAGCGTTTAAACGAATATATTTTTTTCAGAAACTTTTAAAGAAATAGTCAATCACTCACCAGTCCCGTGTGTTTGCACAGATGGGCCTCCAACTTCCAAGACTTTGAAAAAGATGCTTTGCAATTGAAAAAGGAGCAAACAAAGTTTTTGTCGAGGTTTCGAAATCTTTCACCCATGTTTCAGTTTGTTGCCCCCCAAGACTGTTTTGATTAGTTGTTTGATCGCGTGTTTGGTTGTTTTCACAGAACTACCGGTAGGACTTGACCCACAGACATGAAGTGACTTTGTCCAATTATATCCGGAGTGGAAGAAACTACTGTGTGATGCCAGCGGGGAGACGATGTGTCAAGTTATAGCCTACAATTTAATGAAACACATTATGTGGTCATAGCAATAGCGTTGCGTAAGCCCATGATATCTCCAACATATTTACGGCGTCTAAAAAAAAAAAAAAAACAGTCTATGATATCATTCTTTACACTGTGGATCTAAAATAATTTCAATCAAGAGTTGGCAGGTTCCCAGAATTGGCGAGACATGACGCAGTAATGACGCAGTAATTTATCTTTCATAAATTAGGCCTAAATGTGAACATGTTATTTTAAAAAGTATTTTCTTGACAATGGATTTGTTTTCTATTAGATTAGCTTAGGTTAAACAATTGTGTTTTTGTTAAAGACTGCATTTTAATGACCGCATCATCCTAAGTAACCTAATTGATTCGACTGACATGACATCATTCATATCACATTCAGTGTATAAGTATATATACTTTTTTGATCCCGTGAGGGAAATTTGGTCTCTGCATTTAACCCAATCGGTGAATTAGTGAAACACACATAGCACACAGTGAACACACAGTGAGGTGAAGCACACACTAATCTCGGCGCAGTGAGCTGCCTGCTTCAACGGCGGCGCTCGGGGAGCAGTGAGGGGTTAGGTGCCTTGCTCAAGGGCACTTCAGCCGCGGCCCACTGGGTCCAGAGTGCTAATCAGGGTGCCACGGCTGCCCAGTGTATCGGTTAATAATGATCACATGAACAGATATTACATTTTTAGAGACAGCCAACTGTTTTCCTAATGCATTGATTCGGATTATGTATGCATAGACTTCAATTAGTCCAAAATGCAGCTTCTTACTGGAACAAAGAAACATATGCACATAAGTCCTGTGCTGGCCCAACTCTACTGGTTACCTGTCAAATATAGATTTTATTTCAAAGTTTTACTTTTTGTTTTCAAAGCCCTAAATGGAATGGCACCACAGTATATCTGTGACCTTTTAAGTCCCTACTGTCCTTCTAGGCCACTGAGGTCTTCCTCACAACATCTTCTCTCAGTCCCAAATGCAACCCTAAAAACTAAAGGTGATAGGGCTTTTTCCTTTGTTGCCCCTAGACTCTGGAATAATCACCCTATAAAAATTAAGTCCTGTCCCACCATCAGTAAATCAAATTTAAAGACCCATCTATTTTCTTTGGCCTTTAATGTCCATTCATTTCTCCCCTTGTTTGTTTATTTATCTTATTTCTATTTCTTTTCAGCATTATATTAACTAGCATCTTTAACTTTACTGTACATCTTTCTCTAGTAGTAGTAGTTTCAGTAACCATATGTTATTTTATCTACAATCATAATCTGTTTATTATTATTATTTTGTATTTTCATTTTTTTTGTAATTTATATTTGTTTTTATTACTGTATTTATTTTATTTCTGTGAGCACCTTGGGTCAATTACATTGTGTTTCAGTGTCCTATATAAATAAGTGTGACTTGACATATATTGTTATTTCATTCCAAGCAAGAGGCTCTACTAATGTAGTGAACATGCACCTCCTGAGTCACAGTTACCTTGGCAGAACAATATTTTAGTGTCACAGTGATTTCCATAATTGAAAAGCTCTTTCTCAGAAATCTTCCATCTCTTTGGTGCCAGCATCTCCTCTTCCTGGCTGAGGGCATTGGTAATTTTTTTGATGGTTATGACTGAGATGAAGGTCCTTGAGTCTGTCTGACAGTGATTGATGCCAATATATTAAGCTGTCACCAGAGCAGCGTCAAGCAGGAGCATATAAGGGACATTTCTGTGTGTCTGTTTGTGTGTGCGCGCATGTGTGTGAGGCGGGAGACTATCTGTCTCCATTCATCATATGTCCACGTGGAATTTACTGCCCTAATCTGAGCTTATCAACCCCACGAGCATGGGGCACTGATAGCCTATGATTTACGGCTAAGCAGAAAACACTGCACTTGTTTCCATATCCTGTCCCAAGGTGATCCGGTTAACTCCACACACACACACACACTAACATTGCTCAATATACAAACATGCCTTCTGGGCTTTACTGTGATTAGTCACTAATCACTTAGGCACCACATCTATCAGGAAACAACACTTAGCCTGATGTGTAAAACCTACAGAAGGTGAAATATGACACAAGAGGTCATTATAGCGGACTGACCATAATAAAGAGCAGATAGCTGCTGTCCTTAGACCACTCTGCGGTTTCATACGGTCTGCCGTAAGGTTCTCTCTCCTGAGTCCCAAGCTCTGGGCTGCCTACAGGGAGGAGAGACAAGACAAGGGCCCAACAACATACCAACTATGAAAGCTACTTAAAGGTGTAGGGCTTGATCCTGGCAAAAGATATTTCAGTCGATATGACTTTAGCGTAATACTCTACAATTTGTTTGTTTTTTTGTTACCTTTAACACACTTTTTTCTGTGCCACTGAAAATGTCTTAGGGACGAATGTTTGTTTATACAGGTGAAAGGATCTATACTGCTTAATCCAGGCCACTTCGTTTGACATTGACCGAGTAGGAGTGTACAGGGAAGAACAGGTGTCATTGCCAGTGCACACACAGAACAGACAGCTGGACAAAAAATATGTTGCGTTAGAATCGGGGACTATGTCTTTAAGGTTTAAAAAGTGTCTGAGGGATATGATGAGCTTTCGTCAGGTGGCCTTAAAGATTGAAAGCCTCACCCATGTCCTTGTTTATACAGTCATCCCTTCACCTATCGGACTATCAGTCCCGCAGCTTCCCCATCCGGTCTCCCAATGTCCCGGCCCTTCCTCTGCGAGGGACCCGATCAATATGGCTGTCTCTATATCTGCATCGGCCAGGGCCTGCGCTGATAACAGCCAACAAGACGAGAAAGCAAACATGGGCAATCGCGCGGCGATACCGCAAGCGCTCTGTGTTTGTGGTGGGACTGAGCGCAGGGGCCGATCTTCACTGCGGACCCCCCTCTCCCCATCACACCACTCCCAGGCCTCTTCTCACCTTCTTCCCTTATCAGGTCACGGAGAGAGTGAGGGAGTCTGGCCCAAGGCATGGAGGATTGGGAGTAATGTGTGTGTTTGTGTGTGGGGTCCTGAGACCATATTGTCCTGTGTTTCACCTGACACCCCCACCTGGGGGTTGCCTGTGAGTGTGTGTGTGTGTGTGTGAGGGGAATGTTAATATGTAACGAGAGCAGGTCGATATGTCCACCATGCGAGCCGTCGGCCTCAATCTGTGTGTGTCACACCAGTATGATTGAGCGGCTCGTGCTGGTGCACGGCTTTTCCTCCGTCAGAGCCATCCTCTATCCCCCTCTCTCTGTTTACTCTTCCTTTATTGAATCAGTAACTCCGATGAGTCAGTTCTTCACAGCTCCCAGGTACCAGACGAGGGCCCAATCTTTGGTTTGAGAACACAAACACACTCTGTCTGTCACTACACACACACAATGGCACTTGCCTTAAAACACACACACACACACTCTGTCCATCACTCACAATCTAATGCTTTCTCACACACTTAAAGACAACAGTGCTTACCTTTCACATACAGTCTCTCTCACACATACACACACAAAACAATCAGTCCACCCACGCCAGGCCAAAAGGGATAAATGTCACCTTTAAATTGGCGACTAGGGTGGGGACAGAGCAGGCTTTCTACAGTTCCACTTCTGATTCAGCACAAAATCTCACAGTGGCCATTTAGAGGTTATACTACCACCTGTACCCCCCAACCCCACACACACCAACACATCACCCTGGCCTGAGTTTAACATTAGCCCTTCTCTGCCGTATCCATGGCGATTGATAAACAGGGCCGCTCGGTGTCACACTTGTTGATTGATTGCATTGATTTCTGACCTTTGTGACGCCTAATCACATTTATCCGGGCTGTTAAGCTCTCCAAACAGGAGGACGCTGGCAGAATGTGCTGCTGCTCTCTGCTCCCAGGGGACAAAGTGTATGAGCCCTCTGCATTTTGGGTGACCAACTCCCTCCCCGACGTGAAGCAATATGGTAACCCCGAAAGCTCACCCCGTGCACCGCCCTGACCGGAAGACCTTCAACACTACATTTCTCACCTTCAAATTTCCAAACTTGCAGGGCCAGGAAGTTGTGTTTTGGAAAAAAGGTAACAGTATCTCTATGTGTGGAAAAAATAACTGATTGAGATGGTCTGAGAAATCCTGGCCTTTTTAAACAAGAATCATGAGCCTTGTTTATTTCTCATAAATAATTGAATCACTAATGAGTATGATTCCAAAATAAACAAACCCTTGTCTCATTTGCTCTGCTCACACACGTTTTCTTGTATTCAGCTCATTAGACTGATCCTCGCCGGCTAACAGCTGCTGCTGCTTCTATCTCAACAAACGGCCCCTAATAGAAGCAAATATTGGTTAAAGTACTGGGGTGGGATGTGGAAGAGCAGATTTGTCAGATATGCACTCAGCCATTCACGCCGTTGCTCATTACTTGACTAAACAGAACAAGTTAAGATAGGGTGGAAAGGTCCCTAGAATAAACTATACGTGTACATTTCAGTCCATTCAGTGTAGGTGGCATGCCAATCATTATGAGATAATAACTAAAAGTATAACACGACTGTGTTTGCACAACTCTTACTATTTCAGCTGAACAGAAAGTGAGTCATATAATTCTTAAAAGACAAGCCCACTGATAACTGTACACACATTACCAAGGGTTTAATAGGCCTAAGGTTATACTTCTACACAGAACAATTCATATTTTCCTCTTGATTCTATACAATGACAAACTCTCCATGCCTTGCATAGATTACACCAGCGCTAGTTCGGTAAACTCAAAGCAGGGCTGTAGGTAATGGCTTGTAAAGAGTTGTGGTCGTAGAGAGTGTATGACTGCCCCCTGCTGCTGATACTGGTGTACTGTTATATGAGCAATAAGACTGGTGTTTCCCAGACTTAATTACTCAGATTCTTGTGTAAACCCTTTCAGATGACGCTGCTGTAATTCATATCATGATGCTGTTCATTGAAGAACAAAAAAACATTTTTATATATTATGCCATTGCTGTAAATCTTTACTTCATAGACTTCATCTAAGTCTTAATCTTGGCAAAGATAATGAAATATAGTCAGGTAGAACCCCAGGATAGGTGTGACATAAGGTACTAATGCAATTTTTTTGCATAAATTGATAGTTTAGGGGATGTAGACTCAGAATCTGACGGGTGCCGCTCCGGCACCCTTGAGCATTTTTTTAAATGACATAATTTGACACGCCCCCTTTTTTTGACCATAAAAAAATATCTAGATGCACATTACTGTATAAACCCATCATGTATGGTATCAAATGAAAGCTCTTCTCAAACAGAAATCAATGATGCCAATAAAAACATGCTAAAAATGAATTCAAGTCCCTCCAGAGAACATAACTGTAAAGCCTGGTAAGGTCACACCGCTGAAATGGTAGGCTGAGCAACAACCACAAGAGACATATGAATTGTATCAACCCTCAACAATTAATCAAATAGACAAAGTTATAAGGAACAAAGTAGAACTTTCTCACAGATTCTGAAAGCAACTATATACAGAACATGTTGCCAGGCTGGCCTTGTACACATCACAAGCATCGAATGTCTCCTCCAAAAAACATTCATTCAATCAGACATTTCTCCCTCGCTGTCATCAGTATCCTCCACTGAAAGTGTAGCCATCTTCAATTTTTTATTTGCACACTGTTCACCACCTTTGCAATGGCAGTAGGTGGTGCATGGTAGTCCATCTGACTGACAGCTGCAAGAGGCCCTGGAGCATGCTGGCACTGCCTTGCATCCACAAGCAACAAGCTGTAGACCTGTTTTGGGTGCAATGTCAGTGTTGCCATGAACAGGCACAGGAATTCCATCCTCTATTTTCCGAACAAACAGGGATACATCATCAGTACACACTGGAGGTGTGCAGCTCTCTACAGAAGGACTTGAAGCTGTGCACGCTTGATGTGTTCCGCTGCATATTCTCTTGTTGGAGGAAGACTCTTTATTTTAGCACTTTTTTCTTGGTGAATAGCATGCATCTAGTTACTGAGGCTTTCAACAGTCTTTCCATAGTAGAGGCAAGAAAGGAAATCCATTCCTGCCTTCATGCTCATCAGCTTCTACAGTACATGTGTACAGTTCTTCAAATCAAGATTCCTCTTGAGCATCAAATTGATTGCTAAGGTTTTCCCTTTGCCATATGGATATGACACACTGTCACAACAAAAGAATGCATGAACAGCCAACAAATCATAACATTTGTCTAATTTTGCAGCCAAAGCATTAATGTCAATTACTTTGGGCATCCATGGCCTACTGGTTAGGGAATCGGACTTGTGACTAAAGGGTGGCCAGTTCGATCCCCGACTGGTAGGAAAAATGTGAGTGGGGGTACCCACATCTGGATGAGGTGCCCTTGAGCCCTGCTCCCCGGGGCGCCGGATCAAGGGCTGCCCACTGCTCCGGGTGTGTATGTATACTCCTAGTATGCTCACTGCTCTAGGGTGTGTGTGTGTTTGAATGGGTTTACAGTACACTGTTTGTGTGGGTGTGTTGTACACTACCCCCGAATGGGTAAAATGCAGAGCACAAATTCCTTGTATCGGTGGGGTCAGCCCTATGTTCCCACAATTTTAGGGTTAGGGGACATAGGGCTGTGGGAACATAGGCATGTTCCCGTACTGGTATATGTAAGTATACTTAGGCAGCCGTGGCCTACTGGTTAGGGCTTCGGGCTGCCAGTTCGATCCCTGACCTGTAGGAGAAATGTGGGAAATGGTTGAAGAGCACTGCTCTCCCATGCCCACAACCACGGTTGAAGTGCCCTTGACCAAGGCACCTGACCCCTCACTGCTCCCCGAGCGCCACTGTAGCAAGTCAACTCACTGCTCCGCGTTAGTGTGTGCTTCACCTCATGTGTGCTTGTTGTGTGCTTAATCTCACTGTGTATTCACTAATTCACGGGTGGGATAAATGCAGAGACCAAATTCCTTGTATATGCAAGTATACTTGGGCTATAAACCTGATTTATATTTGTTGTTATATTTGTCGTTGCAATTCCAAATGATTCGTGACATTCCTTGCAATACTGGAAGAAATCATTTTCTTGATTCTGTCCTCTCCTCCTGTAATCAACTTTGTCGTTTTCTCTGTAATTAAGGGGGCAAATTCAAGGACTATAGTTAATGTGCTGACTAACTGGCAAGTACCTCATAACTCAGACTAGTTTGTATCAATCCTGGACTGTGGTGTCTGTTTTTACAGCATTAAAAAAAAAGTTGAAAAAATGCTGAAAAATATTGTTGTCTGTAATTCTGGGGGGAAATCCAAGGACAGTTATAATTAATGTGCTAACTACCTGTGAAGTACCTCACAACATTGCTGTCTGAAATTCAGCGACTGATTCAAGGGAAATTAAAGCTAACGTGCTAGCTAACCCGCAAGTTGGTGAACTAGGGTATGTCAGACTTGCTATAATTCATATTAAAATAAATTACTATTGAATGATTGTATTTCTGTATGTATTAAGCTACATGGCAGTTCCATAATTTATTTAATTTAATACCAAACATGACATGATTTAGCGGTATAAAATATTATGCAGCAAAAAGGAACCTAATTTGACCTTAAAGGTCACTTTCCAAAAGGTATTTTGTTCTCTGGACCTAAACTATTTTTTTGTACTTTATTATGGTCAAAGCTGATTTCTGTATGAAAAGAGCTTTAATTTGATACCATACATGATGGGTTTATATGTTAAGGTCTATTTAGATGATTTTCTATGATCAAAAAAGGGGTGTGGCAGGTGATGCCATTTTAAAGAAAATGCTCAAGGGTGCCGGAGCGGCACCCGTCAGATTTTGAAAGGACGCCCCCTTACCTATCAATTTATGCAAACAAATTGCATTAGTACCTTGTCACACTTATGCCCAAATTCCACAAAGTTCTACCTGACTAATAGCCTAGTGGGCAACAATGGCTGGTTGCCTACATTTCACTAGCCTGGCAATACCAGTCGCACTACTTCGACTTAAAATTTGTTGCACCAGCAGGGGCGTCGGACTGGGGGTAAACCCAGTACTAATTACTAGGGTTCCAAGGGGAGAAAGGACCCTTGAAAAGTCTGGAATGTATTTTATTATATTTATTATGAGGGCCCATCAGGACTGCCTATGCAGTTTCTTGGTGTTTTATGCCCCCAATGTTGTCTTCAAGGCAGCGCTGCCTGGAAGGCACTAGGGTTAGCCATGGGTTAAGGTTAGGTTTAGGATTAGGTGCCTTCAAGTCAGCGGTGGCAGTGCTGCATGGAAGACGCCGTTGGGGGCGTAAAACACCATCGAGCGCCTATGCATAGGGCCCAGGATCTTGTGCTACGTCCCTGTGCACCACTATTCTGTGTTGCTCCTTACTGATACATCTGGTGTCAATATCTGATTCTAGTTGTTTAGCCTACACTTTATCAAATTACATTCTACTAAGGCTTTAAAGTGTATATGTCAGGTTAAAAAACATTTTTGACAAATGAAGGGATATGAAGCAAGATAGTAGTGATTTTTCTTGAAAAATCAACTTTGAATACAATAGAACAATATTTACAGTTATTTTTATAACTGAATTTATGAACATTCCAGACACACTGATGACCTGATAAGAGGGAGTCCAGCAAAGTTGAGCATAGGGGAGAATGGGTTTTAACTGCATTTTCTTTTACTTTGATAAGGCCAAAAATGTCCTCTATGACATATCAGTGGCCACAAAATGTAGGTGAATCATGGCCATCAGTGAGAAATTGATTAGGGGTGTGAGTAGAATCGGATCACTAGTATGCATCATGGCTTCAAAATGGCAGTTGTCATTTTCCATCACACAGGCTTTCATATACAAGTTAAGTAGAATCAGTAAGCAAATGAATAGTCTGTCTATAGCCAACATTAGTTGATAAGCAGATGGATATATAAAGAGCAAATGTGTGGTAGCCCATATACACTGATGGTTTTAGTCAGGTCTCTAAAGCAGGAAACATGCCCATTTTTGACTGAACACAGACTAATGAGTTGCTTACTGATTCTACTTAGTTTAGGCTATATAATGGCCTATCTGTGATGGCAAGTGACAACATTTTCAAGCATTGCTGCTTACCCATATCCTCTTCATCGCATTTTAAGATAAATAATGGTTGCCAGTAAAGAAAAAAATGTATCAGGATATTTTTATGTCAGGCAGGTAGTAGACTCTAGCATGACATACTGGAATGAAGTCATGTTTTTGGTCATCAGTGTTAAAAAAAACCTACTGCAGGTAGTAGACTCTAGCATGACATACTGGAATGAAGTCATGTTTTTGGTCATCAGTGTAAAAAAACCTACTGTATGATCCCTTATCCCATGTGTTTTAATTGACCAACTTAGCTGGACTCCCTCTTATGAGGTCATCATCGTGACTGGAATGTTCATAAATTTAGTTATAAAAATAGCTGTAAATATTGTTCTATAGTATTTAAAGTAGATTTAAGAAAAATCACTACTCACTATCTTGCTTCATGTCCCTTCATTTGTCAAAAATGTTTAACATGACATACACTTTAAGATTCTATAATTTCTGATCAAAAACACCCCCTGCTATACTGTTAGTTTGCAAGGCTTCTGTATTCATTTTAAGATCAGCATACTTAAAAAATTGCTTAAAATGTTTAAAGTATCCATGTTAAGATTTGCTTAGTGGCTTGACTGCAGTAAAGACCTAAACAGGTCCATGTAAGATTGCTACATGGCAGTCATGGCAACAGAATAGAATCAGATGTGCAGGGGGCATCATACAATATCACGTTTAAATAAATAAAACAAACCTCAACCTAAAGCCACCTACTATTCATTTAGAATGCACTTCCATCTCAAGGCCACGGTTCCAAGTAGTCACACAGAAGACTCCTGGGTACAGGGGTGCTGCTAGAAAATTTGGGCCCTATGACTGACAATAATTCTGCGCCCCCCCCCCCCTGCTAATATATTGTTTTATCGGTGGCTCCCTTGTCAGTGCTGGGCCCTTAGAATAGTCCCAACTCCCCCACCCAGCCAGGGCGTGCGCGCATGTGTGCTTTGTGCTACTGGTCTCTCAGTTCGCCGGTGAAATAAATGTGCGAATGTGAACTCACTTCACTCAAGTGATCGTAGGAGACGAATCATCATCGAGAACCAGTTAAGCACTACAAGGCTAGAGCTGAAATTAGCTCAATCGTCCTTATACCTTTAATTTCTCAAGTCCAAACCAAGTCATTTATAATTAAGAAAAGGCAAGAAAATATCCACCAGATTTCAGTCATCAGGTGGACAGGCAAGTTAGCCATGCACTAAAATGAATGGACCCAAGTCATGTTTGTGGGTATAAACAGATTTATTGTGGTCAGCACTTAAGCCATAAACTCATAGGGGATGGGTTCCAGGAGCTGGGGCTCGTTGTTCTTGGTGCTGATGAAATGAGCGGGGCGAGGAGCAGCAGGCTGCAACACAGACACAAGGGTCAACTTAACAGATAAGTGTCAACTTAACATTCTCCAAGTAAACTGTCAAAGTTGTATGGCATAACTAGACAATTTTTGGAAGGACCAAAACACAAACCACCAGGGACTGGGTAAATAACTTGATGTACAGAAAGGCTTCACAGTTCATCATACTCGCCCAACAAACATTGCAAACATGGAATTTCTGATCCACACAAGCACAATATCTTGGACTGTCTAAAGTGGGGACAGACAACTGTGGAATTACTCTACGATTCTGTTATTTGAGTGTTAATGAATTAACACTCAAATAACAAAATTCAGATGTAGTTCATAGCACTTCAAAAACATGAGGATAGATGACCTAATCAAACATTCCCCAACACGTGCCCCAAAATTCTAATGCATGGCATTTCTGACTGGCCACAAAGGCCCCTGGATGTGGTGGGTAGTTGTTTATGTTCCCAGTACCTGGCGCTTGAGCTCAACCCATGTGCCCTTCTGCTTGGCCTCGATCTTCAGCTTCTCGTTCTCCTTGACGCGCTGCAGGAAACTGTCCCTGCTCTTTGAGTGCTTAATGTGCTCAATACGCACATTGATTCTCTTGGCCAGGATCTTGCCCCTGAGAAGCAACAGTCACAAGGAAAAACAATCACACAAAGTGCCAAGTCCATAGAAGAGGGCTATTAAAACCAGACAAAATAAATGTACCCCATATAAAAACCCAGCTCAAACACTTGGTGGTCTGACAGGGATTTCAAAGGATAAATAATCTTCCCCATATGAATGACCACATAGGACATCAAACAGCCCTTATGGCAAAGTGAAGATGGGGATTTTTCCACTCTAATTTAACTTTAAAGCCAACAAAAAAAATAAATAAATAAATAAATAAAAAAAAGAGAGAAAGAAAGCAGTCAACCCAAATAGTATCTGACACTACATATGCCTTATGATTAGGGGTGTGTACGGATACTCTAATAACCGGTTTAACACTTGAGACTATACCACAAACACCAATATTCCTATTCAGTCATTGTATAATGTACAGAATCATGGCAGAAACTGTGCTAACAGTAGGACAGAAGTTATGCTACCATGGTTACCACACTTAAATTAGAATGTTGTAATCGGAAACATTGTGTTTTCTTGGTTTTGTTTTAAGTAACATTTGATTGTGTAGCATACTAAGTGCAGAGAAATAAAATGGAAACTTCAGAATTTAGTCAAATGTAGGACGCTCATTGCGTTGCTAGTGACATACCAGAAAAGACCAGAAACCATCCACTAATAGGCTCTTGATAGTGCACCCTCAAAGTAGCAGTGTTGGTAACGTAAATAACACTCGGTTATTTGACTAATTTAATTTATTCATATGCACCCCCATAACTCTGATCAGACATTCCAGAAAAGATACTGGACTGAATCACCTGCTGTCTAGTAATTCAGCAGAATATGTTCAGATAATTCAATTAAATATGTTAAAGACCGTTAATAGTGTTGTGAAACAGGTAACAACGTACATAAACCATATACCAGTCCTGCCAGTATCTTGAGTTTGCCATGATTGGTGTGTCCATAAGTAAAATTGCTATGGTAACTGAAATTGTAGCCATTTAGACTCAAATTAACACAATGGCAAATAATCCAATGATCATTTCATCTGCATAAATAGTATGACGGGAAGAGAAAATTGCAACCTGCATCTGCAAGCACAGGTCTTGAATTGTCATTTATTGGTGAAACCTTAAGAAGACAAAATACTGGAGGGACCAATTTGTCATTAAATGGTCAGAATAGTCTAAACATGCACAAGCACAAAAACACTAATTTAAGTGTCCCCTACAGCTAAGCTGGTATACTTACTTGACCTGCTTGTTGACTATGATGCCCACAGCGTGCTGGGTAACATTGTATACACGGCCTGTTTTCCCGTGGTAACACTTATGAGGCATCCCCTTCTGAACGGTACCTGTGCCCTGTGAACAAAAATGAACACATTAATTCTAATTAATGCATAAGTTTGATCTGCATCATTTATGGGTCATGATCCAAGAAACGTCATGTGTAAAGTGAATCACTGAAAAGCATTCATGTCTTGTACACACCATATGACTTGTGTACACACTCATATGCATATTTCTATACATCAATTTGTGGTGGCATACTACTAGATTTATATCAAATCATTGTGAATGAATCACAAACCTCACACACTATTAAGCACACTTACCTTGATATCAACGATATCTCCTTTTTTGTAGATGCGCATGTATACGGACAGAGGAACGGCGCCTACAAATGAAAAGACAACACTTAGCCCAACCTTTCATTTACGTCTTTTTGACAAGCCTAGGGTCAACATACCAGCATCAGTTCAAAATCCACAGTCAACATAAGCATAATTCTGAAATCAAAATGTGTTCTTGCGGTCCCTTACCATGCTTGCGGAAGGGACGGGCGAACATGTACCTGGTCCCCCTCCTCTTGCCTCTTGTGTTCGTCATGATGCCTGATTACTGAGGGGAGAGTTCACAATTAGGTGGTGTTAGTCATTTCAGTAGTTTTTTTGTTTAGCCTGACTGCTGACGTTACCAATGCTATTCAAATGCAAGTCTATAATGGACAAAAAATGTCACTCGTCGTCAACTCACTGCCTGAATATAGTTCTCAAATTTGAGTCTAAATGGCTACAATTTCAGTTACCATAGCAATTTTACTTATGGACACACCAATCATGGCAAACTCAAGATACTGGCAGGACTGGTATATGGTTTATGTACGTTGTTACCTGTTTCACAACACTATTAACGGTCTTAACATATTTAATTGAATTATCTGAACATATTCTGCTGAATTACTAGACAGCAGGTGATTCAGTCCAGTATCTTTTCTGGAATGTCTGATCAGAGTTATGGGGGTGCATATGAATAAATTAAATTAGTCAAATAACCGAGTGTTATTTACGTTACCAACACTGCTACTTTGAGGGTGCACTATCAAGAGCAAACCTTATGATGCATACTAAATACAGCATGCAACCTAAACTTAATCGGTCATCACAGTATGTCAAACCGTAATATGAGATATCATTTTAACGCTAGCCTAGCTCCCTAGCTTATCAACACTTACCTTTAAGTTAATCAGATGATTTCTGTACAGTTTATCAACAACTGTATGAACTGCACTGATAACTTGCCCGACCTCTTAATTAATCAATATATAATGGGCATATACTGAATACCAGTTAAACAGAAAAATATCGTACGGTTAGAAAGTTACATGGGGTTTGCTAACGTTAACATTCGTGGCTGCTTGGCCCACATGGATGGACAGCCACGCCACTGTTCCAAACGCCAATCGCACAATTATATCTACTCCACAATATCGCCATTTACACATTTTCGTAAGGATATACATGAAACGTCCAAACATGTACACTTGAGCGGTCCCCTGCATCGTATAATACCTATTTAACAAGTTTTATTGGACAAAATACGGAGATCATCTTACCCCCGGGTGCTCGCAAGATGGCGGGTACGGCGGAAAGAGAATGATGGGGTCCTGACACAGATCCTTGAAAACTTGATATTAGGACTACCATTACAGTGCCTGACCAAAAATTATAAAACACCTAACAGGTCCTTATTAAAGATCCCTAACTATCAAATGTAATGCTAGTAATTAGATTATTTGCAACAGTATGTGAAGACAGTAAAACACAGTTACAAGTTAAGTGAATCACACTAAATGCATTTTTTCCTTATTCCTAATCATCATTTTTTTTATCACCTGTTAATATATATTTTTGTCTGCCAGCATATAACTTTGAATTAGGCTATATCATAAAGCAAAGAATGATGATTGAAGGAAGCATACATATGTCGTAGAATTGATACATACATGGAAATCGTGTAAAACTAACATTACATTATACTACATTTAAAATGAGGGCAAATATAGATCTGTGTTTAAGTGAAATAAAGACTACCATAAGCATTCCTTAAGAAGAGTTCACTGCTGAAAAAAAAAAAAAAACTACCGCAGTGTAGTTGCCCATCAATGAATGGTGGACCCCTGTCCGATTGCATCCAACTGGTCACTCTGACTCTAAACGGCGCTAGGACCATGTTGGGGCCATGTTCTGTGGGCCAGCCCAAGCAATCTGTCCTCACGAGGGAGTCCTTTCTCGCCTCCGCGCGGTGATTGGGTGGAAGATGGCGCTGGGCGAATGGAAATCCTAATGACAGTTTCCAAATTTGCCTCTTTTTGTACCATGGTAAGTGCATGGCACCTTCATATGTACAAATTTCGTGCTTTGAAAGAGAATGCATGTCAATCTTTTCTTTGTGGTAATGATCGGATTAATTAAAATTATTTGTTTCCAATGCTATACAGTTTTCTTTGGTGACTGCTGCCGATCTGTCTTCCCTTCGTGTGCAGTGAATGTTGCCGTAGGCCTGAATTATTGGTTACAGTTGCCTGTCGAGGTGCAATATGATAAAATGTAGCGCACTTTGTTAAGTGACCAAAAGCACTAGCAGTATGTGATTTGTTTGACCCAGTGACCGTAAAGAGGTTACGGAGGTTTCATGTAGCCTACGCTTTCCTGGTTAGCAATCCAGGCACTTATTAGCATCTTAGGGGTATGGCTACGCACCTTCAATTGTATGCAATTGCACAGGTCGCAAATTAACCGTCTAGTGTCTTTGGCAAGTCAACCTTTGGCAAAAATGTCTTGCAATCAAGAGGGATCATCTGTAAACTATTTTACGCAACTGCTTCCACTGCAGAGGCTGTTAGCAATGATTTTGCTTACTATTGCTAACTTAATGAACGTAAATCTCCGCTAACTTCAGGTATCAGATTTTCAGACGGAAACTTCTTAGGTCATTTTAAATTGTGATTGTAGCCACACTTTTGCGGTTGTACCTAGACGTCTGGCGTGTAGCTACGGTGAAAGCAAAGCTGTACACAATCAGAGTTGGATGCGAGTCCTTGACGTAGACTCACCCACTGATGTAAAAAAAAATCGTGAATTGTGTGTTCCGTTTACACTAAGTGGTGACCCTGATTCCGTAGGTGAGTGTGAGGACGACTGCCCACTAAGCTCTCACAGCTCTCTAATCCTAACCACCTGGCCATGTCTCACTGCTTGACGATGAACACAAATCCTGCAAACATAAGCACGTTTTGTGAGCTGTCATGTGAAGGGTTTGATTTTCCTCTTTCAGGGCGCCAATGCCTCCGCCTTGGAAAAAGAGATTGGCTCTGAACAATTCCCTGTCAACGAGCACTACTTTGGTTTGGTTAATGTAAGTAGGCCTGACAGATTATGTTCTCATGCTGTTCTCCCGTAGTTTCAAAATGCCATCACACCACCAACCCTGACATATCTATGTTTCTTTTTTTTGTGCGGGGTTGCAGTTTGGGAACACCTGCTACTGCAACTCGGTGCTGCAGGCTCTGTACTTCTGCAGGCCATTCCGGGAAAAAATCTTGGCCTACCGCAGCCAGCCCAGACGCAAGGAAAACTTGCTCACCTGCCTGGCCGACCTGTTCCACAGCATCGCCAATCAGAAGAGGAAAGTGGGTGTCATCCCCCCTAAGAAGTTCATTACGCGACTACGCAAAGAGAACGGTGAGACAGATGGATTGGGTTTCTCTTTGCCAATTAAAGTTGGTGATACCACATAGGACATGCAAATGAGAAATGATTCATAAGTTCATTTACACAGTCTTTCATTTCTATTGAAGTATTAGTTAGATGATGAATGGGTGAGAGATTGATTAGCCTTAGGTGAGTGGTCTTGGTGGTTATTTATGAAGGATGGCTTAGCAAGTGCTTGGGTTGAGTTGGCGGGGACAATCTTAATTTAGCTACTAAGGCAAAGGCAAAGTTCTTGGAAAATCAAGTTAAAAGCAAATGAACAGGCCATTTAGGAATCATCCAGACTGTAAGCTGAACCTTACCCCCCTATTCATTTATAGAACCCCGATGGGAATATTACCTAACACCTCCTCCCACCCTCTCTCTCTCTCTATTGCTCTCTTTCTCTGTCTGTTTTGGCTCCTGTCGCCCCCTGCAGAACTGTTTGATAATTACATGCAACAGGATGCTCACGAGTTCCTGAACTACCTGCTGAACACCATCGCAGACCTACTGCAGGAGGAGCGGAAACAGGACAAGCAGAACGGCCGCCTGGCCAATGGCACGCTGGACTCCCAGAACAACAACAGTAGCAGCAGCGGGAGCAGCAGCGGCAGCAGTGCCGGCGGCGGCAGCCAGAACAACCCGCCACCCGCTTCCACCTGGGTCCACGAGATCTTCCAGGGCACACTGACCAATGAGACACGCTGCCTCACCTGTGAGACGGTAAATACACCCTGCACAGGTAGCAGCTCACGATGCTATAACGCCTGGATGTGGAATCAATCTGTCATATACGGACCGAATCTTGGGCCAATTTGTCCCAGGGTCAGATGCTGTCTGAGTCCTCTACCCCACTCACCCCCAACTTTCCATCACCACATCTGGTCTCTCTTCCCACCCTTGGCCTTCCTATCATAGATAAGACATTCAGATAAGACACCGATGTCCAGCTTTCAGTTTTAGCCAAAGTGACTTTCAGCACCTAGTGCACACAAGATTTATCTCAGTGTGTCCACAAGCATGCTGTGCCTGTGGTCAGGTTGTTTTTATCAGCTAAGGTCTGATATGCAGTGAAGTTTATAATCAGGGGCTGACAATTGACCCACTCTAGAAGAGAAATCATTCAACAGTGACCATTTCCGAGTCCTGTTTGGCATCTTCAGGCATCGGCATTAGATTGCACCTAGCACTATTTCTCCATGTAGGAAGAAGTGCAGAAGGTTTTCCATACAATAAGTCAACATCATAGGCAGTAATAGTATTTCCTTCCTTTAGAAGTAATAAAACGATCTTAATTAAGACATTACATTTTTGAGCGTGGACCTCACCCATCTTCCTAAAAAATCTTACAACACAACCACTTTTGTTCTTTCTGTTACTGACTGTGCTATTACTTCTGACTAGATAAGCTCCTTTTGGTCATGTTAGCAGATAGCTAGCGATTGTATCGCTTAAACAGGTAGGTAAAAGGTTAGGTGGCTTGCTTTGGATCTGATGTGCACTTTTGGACCCTTTCCTCCTACAGATAAGCAGCAAAGATGAGGACTTCTTGGACTTATCAGTCGACGTTGAACAGAACACGTCAATCACTCACTGTCTAAGGTCAGAGAACTGGGATACCCCCTCCCTTTTAAAAGGAAGAACCTGCTTTGAAACCAGTTGGAAAATGTTTCCACTGGTTCATTTAAAAATGAAAATTCAAGTAATTTATTTTCACAAATCCATGATTAACCTTTCCCCCATATTATATAAGTAAATGTCAGAGAGCCTATAGTGATGGCCTTTCTTCTGTGTTTTGTTTTAAAGGGGTTTCAGCAACACTGAGACTCTGTGCAGTGAATACAAATACTACTGCGAGGAATGTAGAAGCAAACAGGAGGCCCACAAAAGGTCGGTGGGTCTGCAAGAGTTGTTGTTTGCATATTAACTGAATTTGCATGTAAGCGTGTGTGTAATTGCATGCATGCTTTGGATTGTAACATTGTAGAGAGAGAGCGAGAGAGAGAATGAATGAATGAATGAATAAGAATGAATGAATGAATGAGAGAGAACGAATGAATGACCGAGCATGAGCATCATGTGGGCGCGTGTTAATCCTCATCTTTGTTCATCTTTCATCCAGGATGCGGGTGAAGAAGCTGCCCATGATCCTGGCCCTGCACCTCAAGCGCTTCAAGTACATGGAACAGCTGCAGCGCTACACCAAGCTCTCCTACCGTGTGGTCTTCCCCCTCGAGCTCCGCCTCTTCAACACGTCCGGCGACGCCACCAACCCTGAGCGTCTCTACGACCTGGTCGCGGTTGTGGTGCACTGCGGGAGGTTGGTCCATATTCCAGAGCCTTTTGTAACAAGTTAAAATAAATGTACTGGGCAGACACTTTGACCCTGTCCTTGGTTTTAAAATGCATCTGGGGTGATTAGATCACAAATGGTTGCTACGGTTGAATATGTGCTTGCCTTTTTGGTGTTTCGGTCCAAAGCTGCATCTTGACCCGGAGACCCAGGTTTGTGGCTGGGTGGGGTGCTCTCTCCCTTCGCTAAACACTAATGTGTCCCGATATGTCTCGGCAAAGGCATAACGTAGTGAACTGACATAGGCAGTAATGAAATCTGAGCACTAGTGATCATGTGAACACTTTGGAGATGGACGATAGACACAGGTATGAATGGTGATGTGTCTCAGCTGTCTGAGACATTTGTCTCATATTATCCTGGTTTGATATGCTCAGGGCTCAGGGATTATCATGAAATACTGCCTGGGATTTTATCAAGTGCCGAATATTCATAGCCAGGAGGGCCAGACCCAATCCGAAAGATTAAGGGTCTGGCTACGAGTAATGAAAATGGCCCAACTCGAGGGGCGGCACCAAGCATGCATTTGAAAATATCACTGCACGCAACTGGATAACACTACGACCAATGTTTCTCGACATCGCAGCGCGGTCATCATCTGTTTAGTGCGTCTGCCTATATCAGATACACCGATGTGATTGGTGCAGCTCAGTTTCATGGGCATAGGTAATGAGCCTCATTACTCGTCGCCAGAGTCATTCGCTGAGCAAATTCAAATTTAGCTCTCGCGAGAACTCAGGATTTCCAGGCTAGAATTTTCAAGAAATCTATGATCAAACCCTAAACCCTAAGTTAATTCAGTAATGATGTTTTATTGCAACAGCGAAATAATTCAATGTTTGTAATGGCCTTTATGAACCTGCAATCATGCCTTAAAGAAGCCCTATGCAGGTCTGGTAATTCCTTCGCTGTTTCTGGGTTTTCGCCGGATTTGGGCTCGCATTTTTCATGACACAGCTCCCCCTGCAGCTTCGGTAGCAAGCGACTGCTACGCTAAACTCCACTAGCTAGCGAGCTAGCCATCAAGAAACTAAGCTAAACACATACAGGGCTCACCAACAGGTCTCTTGAACACATTGTTCAAGAGACTATCAAACCACATTACAAAAACGAAGTTCACCCAAGGGTAGGCTACTTACAATTTCAACAGCAACAAAGCCAAGTCGGCATCCGTTTTGCAGTCTTCTTCGAAACTACAATCTGACTACATTTTCGAGGTGCGATTGGATACTTCCGCTGAGTCACATCCGGATTTCTTCGGACCGGGAACAGAAAGTTGCATATTTAGTTTTTCCGCGGAGAAGCGATAGGGGGAGACGAAGCACCCACCAAACGACCCAGAAAGTGTTGTAGAATCATCAGAACGACTTTCAACCTGCATAATTAAGGTCATTTTTGCTCATCTTTAATGAACCTGTAATAATGCCGAAAAGTCAAACTGTAATAAACTCTTAATAAAGTACTAAGGAGAAATAAAACCGCTAACAGATGCAAAATCTCTGACCCCCACTGTCTGACCTCTTTTGTGTTTGCAGTGGTCCAAACCGAGGACACTACATTGCTATCGTGAAGAGCCACGACTTCTGGCTACTGTTTGATGATGACATTGTAGAGGTAAGTGTGCAACCCTCTGTGTGTAGGAGCAGATGTGTGCTGACTCTGGGGGCTGTATTTTGCACCCTGGCGCATGGCGCAAAACTCGTTTCCCCCCCGCACAAAGTTTAATTCCTAATTTTGCACGTTTATTTTTTAAACAATGCGCCCAGGGGTGTGGCAATTAACAACTTAGGGAGTGGCTTAGCGCATCGTCTAAAAATAGCTTTTGTACACCAGGGGCCTGTACTACGAAGCGGGGTTACTGGCTTATCTGGGTAACTTCGAGAGTAACTTGATCACGTGTGGCGTAACTTCCCGATTAACCCGTACTACGAAAGGTGGATAGGTTTTAACCGAGGTATGCTGCCATGGCAATTTACACTGCATCTCAAACCTGCTCCGAGCAGGTTATGTTCTTGGTTAACCCGAGGTTTCCGTTAACCACACCCTTTATAAGTACCACCCCTCACTAACAATTTCTCCCGAGACAATGTTGGCGTACCTGGATGGTCCATACGACATTGGAGCGCAAATCGTGAGGGGCTTTCTTCGCAGGGCGAGGGGTTTTAGAGACCGTCAGAAAATATATATAGGCTACCCGGGCGATATTCTCTATGAAGATATAGATTGTCAGCCGAGGGAATTCGTTATCTTCGTCAGATGATCTAGGCAGACGTCTTTAATGTCACCCATCATAGCAATGCCCTTATGTGGACATACATGTATTCCATCGGTGATGCTAAACATCTGAGCAAGAATACTGTAGGCTATGTCCGAAAATAAATCGGACATAGGCCTACAGTATGCTGAACATCTGAGCAAAAATTGCCAAAAATAAATCGGACATAGCCTACAGTAGGCCTAATAAATTAAAATAATTTTAACAAACTTGTTGAATTGAATGTCATATTACTGTACCCTGCACATAAAGGCTACACATTTCCACAGCACCAGAATCCAGCCGAATGCCTCCCTCAACCCCTTCCATAATCGGCCTTCCACTATTATTTGTGATGGCCAACTCCTCTGCTAATAATTTGAAGAACATGTGGAAATAAAACTTTACTTTTAGGCATTTAGGCTACCTGATCTGCAGTACGTTGCCAACAGCCTTGTTTTGCTTTGTTTGCTGCCGACGTATATTTGATTTTTGTCGTAGAGTGCGTTTTAATTTTTTGTAACTTGTCACAATAATTGTGCATTACTCGTCCGTAAAATAAGGTGATCGCGTCATCATTGAAAGTGGTGACTTGCGCTCTAACCCGCCCCTTTTATGTGAACGCGCACAAACTCCAATTAGGTTAACCCCGGTTCAACAAATCAGCTTCTTAATCAGCGTCATAGTACCGATTAACACCACTTATGATAACCAGGTTTTGTCAACCCCGGTTTAACAAAGTAACCCTGGGTTATATCTGGGTAGGTTAAGCTCCCTTCGTAGTACAGGCCCCTGGTAAGAAGTCTATGGCGAGTTGTTTATATTATTTTAAGAGCGCATTGTCAACAGTCATATTGGCGGGTGCACAACGCACCATCCTTCTATCATCCATGAACGCACACCAGTGCACGTTCATGCAAAACATTACAAATTGCACGATTACAATGGGAAACATAATTAGAATAAAAATATTACGAAATACTGTACATCTCATGATGAGTAGTTATTCACCATCATTTGCAAATTGGTAATGACGGTTAAAAAGTGATTAGGGGAGAGGCGAGAGACACGTATGGAGCACAGCTGAAGACGCACTGTCACGAGATAAGCAACTCCTCTGCAGGATAAATGTTTTTTTATTCAGTCATTTGAGCAATATTAGGGTAAGTATTGCTTTTTCCAGCCTATGTTTTCGATGGTAACCCATTGTCAGTCAATAGTGAAAGTTACTGCATATAACTGTCTTGTCGTTGACTGACACCATGGTGAAGTTAGTTTCACTTTGCCAATGAGTTCAAATAATAGAGGAGCGCAAATGCGTGAAGGCTATGCTAGGTTTTAGTAAAGCATGGTTTAGTGGAATGACTATTCCATACGGTCTCGCAAGCAGCCTCCTTCAAATGCGCCGTTGAATGTCAAAATACCGATGCATTTATTTGACATCGCGCTTTGCGCCATTAAAGGGAATGACAGATGTCATTCTTATTGGTTTAAATGATGTTACGCCCCAAACACACCCATGACTGATTAAAAAAAAACCTAGGAACACCTTGTTGCGCCATGCGCTTGACGTTTGATAACAACAACCCTCCCATGTGTGGACTGGACATCCTACTAAATTTGAATAAGCTTTTGACGAGTGACGATGCGCTTTTGACTGTCATGATAGGGCCCTGAGAGTGTTAAATCCAGTGCTAATCGGCAATAGCTAACACCACTGCCAAGTGCCTTCCTAAACTGGCAGGGCAGGTAAATTGACACAGATGCAACTGGTTAACACTGCATGTTTTTGTTCAACTGATACTATGTTGCAATAGTTGATGTTTTGTTTGGATGTTGCTAGCAAAATAGTTATTTTCCAAAAGAAATCCCATGGCGTTATGTGCACTAGTGTGCATACTTTTGTACAGTGTAATTTTGATCAGTTATTCTCTATTCATTATATACTGACTGAAATTCATTAGCATTTTCACATTTTAAAACAGATACTTACACATATATTCACATGCAGTATATTCCTGAAACAACTGGAAAATATTCCAAGTGATTCCTTATGTATGAGCAGTACTGGAAGTGGATGTTTCATCTCATCTCTTGGATGCTTTATAGAAAAGTTTGAGCCCGAAATGGCAAGATATCCGATTGTTAAGTCGTAATGCAATAATATCCCGATAATTTCTCCGGGTCCAACTGTTCCCAGAGCCATTTGTTTTATTTTCCATAGACAGTGTCGTGGAAAAACTAGTCCACTTTCGAATCCACTAGCAATTTATCACTTGACTATTACTAATTAGCACTCTGGGACAAGGCGTCCGAAGGAGACGGAACAGACAGGAGATCTCTGAAGACTGCTGAATCTTTATTCACCGTATTGCAGTGATAATCCAGTCTAAACAATGTTCAGACCAGGTGTCAAACAATAGGGTGAGGTGAGATGTCATCAGATGGCGGCCCCGATGAGATCTGAAATCAAAATGGCTGCGGCCTATCTTTTATACTCCTTAACCTTGAAGTTGGGCCTTCTCGCCTCCCTCGAAAGACACCTATTGGCCTATCAGCATCCACCAAGGTTACGGATATTGGTGGGACCCCTTGTCATATCATGTATAAAAATTATATGCAAAACTGTCCGATTCTGGTTTTTTCCAGTTTCCATTACCTCATCCTCTCGCTCTTGACCGTCTAGGCCCAGTGTCACTGTGCACTTATTCACCCCACTCTTTGACACCTGGCCTGGTCTGCTTAAGATGTGTACAGGCCTTGAAGTCTCATAATAATTGCAGTAATATCAAAGTTTATAAAAAAACATACATGCATCCTTTAAGTCATAGAAATCCACCACTCACTAGGCACTCACTAAAACGAAGGTGATGGTGACGAGGTTTACAGGCTGTGAAAACCAGCTGGCTGCGCTAATAAATGTTTTTGGACAAAAAAACTGTTGACATCAGATTTAACAACCGAATTAACCAGGGAGAGGAGCCACCACAGTCCAGTCAACAGAGTTTAGTGGCTAAGGTGCTGGTGAAGGACCCCATAATCATAAAAGCTATCCATAAAACTGGACTCTATTGGAGTCCATGTAGCCACATGTAGCCACTTTGAGGATTACTTCGCATGACAATGAAGTAATCCTCAAAGTGGCTACATGTGGTGCGAATGTAACACTGAAAGATTCAAGAACCTACCCTGGAAATCCAGAGTTCTCGTGAGAGCCAAATTTGAATTTGATTGGGTCTGGTCCCTCAGGCTATCAAGAACCCCCATCCCAATTGTGAAATATGGCAGTGGTAATTCTGTGGTATTTCTGAAGCATGGGAACTGGGAAACCTTTTAGAATTGAAGAGTCAATGAGTAAAAATAAATTGTCTGTCTCTTTTTAAATATATATCACAAGTAGTCGTAGTCAGTGCTAAAAATAAGGCTACGGAGAACATTACCAAAGGCATGAGGCTAAAACACTGGAGTGACTTAAAAACAGTAACAGGAATATCAGTCCTGATCAAAATCCTACAAAAAAATCTAGGACATTTCAGTGCAGAACTACTATGCATCAACCTGTATGTGTTAAATACATTTGACAAAGAGGAATGGGGGAAACACTGTAGAGCAATATGCAAAGCTGCTACTGTGAGGTTCTTTTCCAAATGTTAATGTATAGGAGTTGAATACTTATATACTGTGTGTGTGTGTGTGTGTGTGTGTGTGTGTGTGTGTGTATATATATATATATATATATATATATATATATAATATATATACTTCAAATAGACTATTTTAGTTTTTGATTAGTTTAACTTGTTTGACCATCAGAAATATACTACAGAATATATGTTTACAGTGAAAACACTGGTTGCTAAATACGTTGATAATTAATCTTTAAAAAATAATATAGGTGGTGATGTGTACTCTTCCATGGGTAATGCTTTTCTGCAGGGTGATAGTTCCCATTTGAATTGACAAAACCAAAGTAGCCTATTATATTAGAGGAGAAATGGAAAAGGTTGTTGTTGATTTATTTTCTATTTAAAGATTGGGCTCAGCCTGTGGGCCTTGAAAAGTCATGGAAAAGTTTTAAAATTGTGAGTGAAAATGAATGCCAACCCTATTGTATACATTTTTGCTAAAACTTTTGTCCAGTATGAAATGAAATGAGGCACAATTGATGGAGTCCTGAGCAATTTCTGTCAGAACTGAATTTATTTTGTGTGTGTGTCTGTCTCTGTGTGTGTGTTTGTGTGCGTCTTCTGCAGAAAATTGATGCCCAGGCTATCGAGGAGTTCTACGGCCTCACTTCAGAAATTTCCAAGAATTCCGAATCTGGCTACATCCTGTTCTACCAATCCAGAGACTGAGCATGTAGTTTTATTTAAGGTGGGGGTCGAGGGTGGGGGTGCTGAATGCCCCAAGGTAGAAGACCTGCAGTAAAATAATTAAAGATAAATAGGTCCTGTCTGCATCCACGCATTCTGCAGTGCCCTATATGGGAAGATGGACATGGTCATCAGTTCTACCAACACACTCTCGACTGTCTACTCTTCTGGCGTGGGGGCCCAGGTTGGAGGCCCTGATGCATCCCCCCCCAGAGGAGGTTTGCGTGCAAACTTTTCCTTTTTGACAGCGGGTGTTTCGTGAGGTGATATGTACAGGGTTGTTGTGTGAATGTCGAAACCAGGAGGATTGTATGTATATTGTATGGACGTTTCATCTCTCGTAACGTTTTTTTTCCCCCCTCTTTGTTTTTGTCTGTCAATTTGTTGGTTTGTTTGTTTTCTTGAGGAAAAAAAGAGTCCTGTAAGTGTCATGATCTTTTAGGTTATATGATGATGATGATGCCAGGTGTCTGCACTCTTATCCTCATGCTGCAAATCAAGACGGCGCCTGTGGCCTTTCTGAGACCTGTGGCCTGTGCATGTGGGGGGTGGGGGGCTTCTCCTCAGGAGATGAGGGGTTATGTTGGGGTCTGGATGGGCCCCATGTATTTTGGGGTATGTATTTCTACATTGTACAGAGTGGTATTTGTATAAATATTATTGTAAGAATTATGCTATGAAACTGACCTAGAAAGGGAATGGTTTAGTGCGGGAGAGGTTATAACACTATGGTGCACTTTTGATACAGTTTTGTAGGTGTTGGCAGGTAAATGTGCGGGTTTGCTTGAGATGGCCTGTTGTAAAATAATCATTTTCTGTTTTAAAGAAAAAGAAATAAAAATGTATAGATGATGACGTCCCTTCTTTGTTCTTGCTGTCTGACCAGTGCGCTGGTGTGGCTATCTCCACCCAGACCTTGTGGTGACTCATCGCCAACTCCACACTGACACCTAGTGGTTGTTTTTGGTAACCTCAAGCTCATGTGGAAATTGATTGTCTCATCCTTTTAATCCTTTTAAAAGGTCTAGGAAAGTCAAGAATAATGTAACTCATAATGATATCACCCTAGGTCCCTTGAGGACCTGCATTAACTCCCTTTCACAAAGAAATCTACACTTTATTGTTATATTAACAGTCAAGCTAGAAGGAGAATAGGAGTAAGGTAGCAAATAATGGAGAAGAGGAGGGTGATTGCTGTGTGTGTGTGCATGTAGGAGTGTGAGTGTGCATGTTTAAGTGTGTGTGTGAGTATGGGGTTGGGGGGGGGGGGGGGTGACACACATCTCAATGCTGTTAATAGTACAGGACCAGAATAGCAGTCTGGGTGGTGGTGTGATGGGTGGGTAGTGAGGTGTAGAGATGCAATGGCTACTGTTAAAACTCCTCACTCCTTAGAGCATGTTTACACAGTTTCACTCACCTAGCTTGTTATTCTATTCTATATCTATCTATTGTTTTGTATTCTGATTTGGACATTCTCATAGATACCTAAACTACACCAATAAATTGGACCAATATATTTAATCTCCCATGAACATTGATGTCTTAACACCTGGCAACATGATATTAGGATGCAGTGGTAAAGTAGGTAGTTTATATAGTCCAGTTTATATATGGTAATGATGAGATTTCAAGACAGCTACTGAAAGACAAATTCAGGTTCAGGTATTGAGTTGTAGGAAATAATAACTAATGAATAATGAACTTACAAATGAGTGAATGGTTGTCTAAATCAATGGACCAGGAGGGCCAGTCCGTCCTCCAGGTTATACAGCCTGTACCAGACTCCACCTTTTCGGTCTTCTTGCACACAGTCACACACCCATAGGACCTAGTGAGTGATGCGCGTCACTGTTCTAGAATGCGCCCTTGACCAGTCTCGCAGACGGCTGGGTATCGAGCTGTTGCTGCCTATTCTACCATCAAAGGGGGGAAAGACCTGTTCCCGAATCCGCCCGGTTTCGGAATCCGCCGCCACCCCTCCCATCAGCCCTTTGCACAGCCGCAGTCGGTAGCCTAATGATGTTCGTTAAGACGGTACAGCGCCGCTGTCGCTGTTGCTCTTGAGACCCTCACAAAGAAACGGTCATCGGCTTCGAATTTCCCGTGCGGCTTGTTTCAGTGCTGCACCTGCCACTGGCTTTTACCATAATATGGCAATACATCAAGGTCGTGAACACTTCTAAACAGACGCCTCACCTCCAAGAATCAAGGTACGGTATGACTACAAATAGTGATGAATTATGCTGAATGAATGAAGTCTATTTTAGAGAATACATGCTACAAGAGTGATATATGTTATATGTTGTGACAGCCATTGTTCTGTGTGCATTATTGTGTGGTTGTAAGCACTAGATGTATAAGAGCAGGCCGCAATGGTGCAGAAAGTATATGTTTGTTGCGTTATTTCGAGCACCCGCGGGCTGCGGTTCGCGGGAAGGCGGCATGCACTGCCTCTCATGGTGATACGAGATATTACCAATACGTGAAATGTTACTGATACCACCCTAGAGAAGAACAGGCATTTCTGGAGAAACAAGAGAGCTTTATTCTTTTCATCCAGAAATAGACCATGTTCATTTGAGTAAACATTAGCCTACACTGGCCATATTTACCTCCATCATGTTAAGGCCTGGTAATTAAACTGGGGAACCAGATTGGCTAAACATATTGGATGGAATCTAATAGGCCACTATGAAATAGGCTAGTGTTTATAAAAATGCATCATAATGAGACATTTCACTTATTTTCCATCAGGCTATTATTGTTGTTGCAGTGCATTTGTGTTTGTAGTTATATCAATGTTGTGCTATGTTTTGTGATGTTTCAGACGGGGGGCACCATGAGTGAGGAGGCGCCAGTCACCCCTAGCTGGTTCGGGTCAGAGTCCACCTGGGCCAGCGGAGGGGGTGGTATGGAGAATGTCACCATGGTGACGTTTCCTCCGGCGCCTGCCTTCCCACCTCGGTACCCACCTGAGCTGCTCATGAACCCTTGGGACATTGTGCTGTGTTCCTCGGGCACGCTGATCGCCTGCGAGAACGCCCTGGTGGTTCTGGTGATCTGGCAGAACCCGGCTCTCCGGGCCCCTATGTTCCTGCTGATTGGGAGCCTGGCACTGGCGGATCTGCTGGCCGGACTGGGCCTGGTTTTGCACTTCACCTTCGCCTACCTGCTCCGGTCCGACTCGGCCCAGTTGCTCACCGTGGGCCTGGTGGTGGCCTCCTTCACTGCCTCGGTCTTCAGCTTGCTGGCCATCACCATCGACCGCTACCTGTCGCTCTACTACGCCCTGACCTACAACTCGGAGAGGACGGCGGCTTTCACCTACACCATGCTGGTGCTCCTGTGGAGCGCGTCGGTGTGCCTGGGCCTGCTGCCGGTCACAGGGGTCAACTGCCTGGGCCAGGAGTCCACCTGCAGCGTGGTGCGGCCTCTGACCAAGAACAACGTGGTCGTCCTCTCCGTCTCATTCCTCCTGCTGTTCGGACTCATGCTGCAGCTGTACGTGCAGATCTGCAAGATTGTCATGCGCCACGCTCACCAGATCGCCCTGCAGCACCACTTCCTGGCGGCCTCGCCTCACTACGTCACCACGCGGAAGGGCGTCTCAACGCTTGCCCTCATCCTGGGCACGTTCGCCGCGTGCTGGATGCCGTTCACTGTCTACTCCCTCATCGCCGACTACACCTATCCGCCGCTGTACACCTATGCCACCCTGGTGCCCGCCACTTACAACTCCGTCATCAACCCCGTCATCTACGCCTTCCGCAACCAGGAGATCCAGAAGGCGCTGTGGCTGATCTGCTGCGGGTGCATCCCAGCCAGTGTGGCCCACCGGGCCCGCACCCCCAGCGACGTCTGATGTCAGGCGCCTCTCTGGGTTGTGCTTCTGGGGTGGCTGATGGATGATAGAGCAGCCCAGAGAGCTGGCTGCCAAACTTCTAATCAGCATCTGTCTCCCAGGGCGGTGGTGAAGACACACCTTCCTTACCCCTATGGAATGCAGGCAGGGAAATGTCTGTGTATGTGGCCTCGTAATTGTCTTCCCCTTTGGTGTAAAATCTGAGCACTGCCACGGGATCCTTCTCTGTCCACTATATTTTACTTCTCCTGAAAACGAGGTGCCACGCCCTGTCTGGAAAAAGGGACGGGTTTTCTTGTGGTAGGCAGCTGTATATAATGTGTAGATATTAAGTTATCCTCACTGGCTTGTGTTGATGTATGCTCGTCTCCTAGGCTGCTATTTGAAAAAAAAAGTCTGGCCACGCCATGGAGAGCGCGTATCGCTGAAGACAGGGGCCGACCAAAAGGCGGGCCTGTGCCGTGGAACCGAGGCTCGCGCATCTCGTCTCGCTGCTGCACTCTGAACGTGTGCTGAAAGCTAAACGATCGCTTGATACTAAAAATAGCCCAGGCGTCCTCCGCAGTTGCTGGAGAAAGCGAACTGGAGGAGAGAGGAAGAGGCGCCTTTGTCGCTTTCTTAACCTCTAACGTCTCCGAATGTACGACAATTCCTCTTAAAACGACCATTCAGAGCTAACAACAATCTCGATAAGGAAAATCCGCCGTGTAAAATCCTTCAATGCCTTTATTTTACGAGAAGCCTATGTGAAATAATGTCTGTCCACGTCCTTTCATACACAACCACAAGATAAAACAGGGACCTCTGTAGGTATAAATGATAGGCTAGAGCTCGTTGCCAGTAGGCTAAGGTCTGTACTGTTCAACTGACTGTTGAATGTGCTGAAGACGCAAATTATCCACCTTTGCGCGTAGTGCGGTTTGGTTGAAGGCTCGTTTAAATGTAGGCTAGTGGCAGTTCTCTAGAGATGAATGTATTTTTGTAGTTAATGTTTTTCTCTGCAGTGATCATCAGAATTTCAGAATTAAACCGTAATTTACACTTTATTCAGTGGAGTGATGACCAGTGGATATCCTTTGTAAATCGGTGACAGTCAAAAAGGCATTTTTTTCCACGGCTAGGCTTAAAAAAAAAAAAAAAAAAAAGTTAAATGATGCACGTGCAGGTCTACATGCAAGTCTGAAATAGGAGGGGTAGCTCGGGTACCCAGGTTGAGCCTTTAGCTAAATTATGTTCTGCGCATGTTTGAAAACTGGAGTTTATTAAAGATTAACAGAACGTGAACACGTGAATCAACGACCAAAATAAAGCACCAAATTAGGTAGGCCTACACTAAAACGCACGATAATCTTAGAATAGCATCATCTCACGTGGCTGTCAGATAATCCGTGTGGTTGAATCGCCTACAACATGAGCATCAAACTGAGCACAATGCAATCGCCAGGACATGTCGATTAAGGTCAGTTAGAAAGCTGTGGAAATATTAAGGGCAAAAAATCTTCCCATGTTTCTGAGAGGACTCACGTAACATCGTTTCGGAGAGGTCGAAATTATATGGAGTCATTCCTCCATCACTTGCCTCCGACAAATGACCGCTGAAATTGATACAGTCCTATAACTGCTTCCCCCTGCCTTTCCGTTGCAGTACCACAATGAGCTAATTCTGGCCTCGGCCACCACAGCATTCAACTGCTACACCTCTCACCCCAGACCGCCCCGGCTCCATTTAACCGGACTCCATCAGCCAGCAATAACTTCGTGCTTACTCTTTCACCGATTTATAGCAATACTTCAACCGATTTAGCAGCAATAAAAAAACCTTGCACCAGTAACATAATCACAGCATTCAGCTATCAGCTGAATCACAGCTATCACTAAACCTGCCATAAAACGGAGTGACTACGGAGAAAATAACCTGACTGACCATAAGACCTTATCTGACCAATCTGAAACATAACCACAACATTGGTTGTGTTCATAATGTGACAGATTTCCTTCCCTCTTAACCTGTACTACTCAGATGTCACTGCCTCATGTACGTAACCTTGAGATTCTGTCCTGATGGGCCGTATGTTCCCTGAATGTCATTTCCCGTATTTAGCTATGAATGAATCTATAACTATACCCTCAATGTGACAGTAGCCTATTCATCTGTTTGCAGTTAAACTTGCATTGCTTTTTGTGGATATTTCGAAGTGTACATGTATTGTGACCTAAACTGTCTGGATGTATGTGACCTAAGGACAGTTATTTGTGCATTCGAGTTGCATGGCTGTACGTGTGGATGTCCGTGTATGCGTGAGTGTGTGTGTGTATGTGTGCAGCGTGTGTATGCATGTGTGTGTGTGCTTCTATTTTGTATGTCTGTATGTCTATGAGGGGCCAAGGGGTCTGGGGGGAGGGGGTACCACTGCCAAGGGTGAACCCCCTTCAGACCACCCTGCAGAAAAAGGAAAATGGCCACCAGTCTTCCTAACACCCAGAGAGAAGTAAGTGGCTTTTTCACACCCATGTGACCTTCCACCTGAGTGACCTCTGCATTGATTCCGCCGTCTGGGATGTCTAAAAGTGTCTTGTATGAGTGTTATTGGTAGGTAAATGAGTGGGTTAGAGGTGGGGGTGGGGGGTGGGGGGGTTAACACAGCGATGTCACTTCCTGATGGCTGAAAAGTGTTGGAGAAATTGTGCTGCTTTGTTATGCTGTCACAAGTATTCGACTGGGCTGAGACAGACCGATTCGAGTAAAGACAACACTCCTTGACCTTTGAAGAAGAATATATTTTGTTATATTCATTGAAAGTTTCTATTTTTCCCCCAAAACATTGTTTTTGCCTGTACAAGTTCTCTATCTTGTAATTTTAATGCGCTGTATAGCTTCTTTCTGAATGTATTGATGATAACTATTAAGGAAACAATTACTGTTTTATTTGAAATGGCATCCTATTGATTAATTAGATAGTGTACATAAGGCATGCAAAAAAAAAATCAAGAAGCATGGTGACGGCAGTCATGGTGCTTTCTCTTAAAGGAATCAACCTCAGACTCGATCTCCAACTATGTGATCCCTCCCCTGGTTATTCAACTGTGGCAGTGAGGAGGCTCAGTGTTCTGTTGCCGCGGTGTCATTAGTCCAGATGGTGTCTGACTCTTAGAGCAGATCTGGGCCGACTCAGGGCCGGATCTGAGTCTGGGTTTTTGACAACTGCCGGGTATTAGTTGAAGTCCACAATTCTGATTCCATACACTTTTTAGTCAACTTCTGCTAATTGCTCCTTATGGTCCTTTAGCTCTTCAGTTAATATTTCTATGTCTCTGTAAATGGGAAACAAATATAGTGGCTAAAGTGAACTATAAACAATTCCATCCAATCAATAGGGTGTGGAGGGGAGGGGTGTAATTTCACTGGCAACAACCTTGAAACTGAATTGTGGACTGCATCTTCAAATTCGACGTGAACCTTTGGTTTCCGAACAGAACCCTTTGTGTCCAATTGCTGATGATTGTGCATAGTGACTCAACAGAGGAAGCTTTTATTGTGGTTACTTAGACAACCTGCAAACGTGTCAGAGATGACGCCAGTGTTGTTGCCACTGGAGTGAGCGCTTGAGCCAAAAGAAAGGGCTTTTATAGGGGGTGTGAGTTGAGGATGATGCTAGCTCAACATTCAGCAAGTGGCACACACTTCTGATTTTTTTAAAAACAAAACAAAGAGGGAAGAGGAGGGTGGGTGGGGCGATACAGCAACAGCATCTTGTGTAGACGTATGCGTAGTTATAACTGTGAAATGCACTTTATTTTTTTGATGAGAAATGGCACAAAACAAATTACTTATCTGCAAAATACTGCTATAAATGATAATCAACATGCACTAATTAACTGAGACATTGTAAGACATTGTGTGGATGTGGTGTATATTTTTCCAAGTTGTTAGTTGTACTTTTTATTGCTTTGATTAGTTTGATGAATTTGAGAGATATTGTTAATTTTGTATTAAAAAGAATGTTCTGTGCATTATAAATAGACCCTGTGTCAGTTTGTTTATTCATTCACTCACATCCGTTCAGTGCCTCAACTCAACTGTTTCCATGGAGATATTTGTCTCAGCTGTACGGTTTCCATAGAGACTAATGTCTCAGAGTTTAGGGTGTGGTGGTGTGGTAGTGGTGGAGCGTCTGTGCAGTTTCCATGACGATCCCAGGATAGAGAAGAACTCACACAGAAGATATTTTTTTCTTCTTTTTATTTTAATCATGACAGGGTCAGAGTTCACTCTCTGGAGGTGTAAGAACACTAACCGTTAGTGTTTGTTTCACACACACACACACACACACTCACATACACCAACACACATGCACACTTCTCAGATCCTGACAACATACTTGACTCCAGGTCTGATATTTTCATCACTTAGCTATCCCCGTATGACGTCAAAGACAGTCTTCTGTCCATGCAATCCACGACTATCTCAAAATAGTCTTTAAGTAGTACTCAGCCTCTTGTCGTTTAGTGGAACCCTTCCTTCCCCTTCACATCCCCTTCTACAGGCTACACACATTCAAGATGAACTATTCACAGTTGTTTTGTTAAAAAGTATTAGTAAAAAGTAGAATGCCAACAGAAAGACTGAGAGAAGAAGAGACTGCAGTCTGAGAAGTTGCTATAGTCAGCTATTTATTTCACTTTCTGTGGCTTATTATATATAGAATGGTCAACCTAGTGTTTGTGTGTATACACCTGTTATATCAGTATGCAGGTATATATGTGTATAAGTATGTAAGGTGTGTATGTTAGATGGTGTGATCAGTAAATGAGTGTGTGTGTGCATGTGTGTGGTAAGTACAAGTAAATGTGTTGGGTAAGACTACATACAATTGTGTGTGTGTGTGTGTGTGTGTGTGTATGAGGCCTAGTCGGACCAGTCGTTGTCTTCCAGCTCGGAGTCGTCCTCGGAGTCGCTGTACTCGACGGCTATGCGTCGCGACAGGATGGTGGCCACGTCGTTGCCCACAGGCTCCCGCTTGGCCTGCTGTTCTTGCTGCTCCTGCACCTTCTTCAGCTGAATACCTGTGAATGCAACACACACACTGTTAGATATCGTGCACATACACACACACACATATTCCTGTTACTGTATCTCATGTAACGCACACACAAGCCCACGTGTCCATAGGATTACAGACACCTGAATAGACACACACACACACACACACACATATTAGTCAATATTCAGCTGCCTTAATCTAAAGGTACTCTGGCACAGCATCAGTACTTGTCCTGTGAGTGTGTGTGTGTGTGTGAACATTATATTCTAGCCTCCATTTTTCATAATTTCTAATGCATATTCACTGTACACAATTTCCAGATTAAAATGAGGGAAGCTGCTGCTGCTGCTTAATGAATGAATGCAGATGAAAGTGCAGGAAGGTCACAGAGCCACTGACAAGCTGTGAGTGTATGTGCGTGTGTGTGAGAGAGAGAGTAGAAGTAGTCAGAGACTTGTGACTCGAGGCTTCAGCTCATTGTCCTGCCTGCCTGCCTGGGGCAAGAGAGGTTGGTGAGTGCTTCTGTTGATTAGATAACTGACTGTCATTGTCAGTGTTTTAAGTGTTTTAACGGCTGTAGGGCTTATATATCGTACACCCGTCACATCGTGGCATCAAGTGCAACGCAAGTCTTGTTCCTATCTTTCACCCAACGCAGTGATTGGTTTTTGCGAAGCGTTTGAGTTCATAAGTTGTCAAATGAAGATTGCGCACCCATGGGCATGTCAATGAAAAAAATAGGTGTGGTCAGGTGCATGAACAAAAATCACTATTTTAATGCCACTAAAAATGACAACACCACTGACCAAGAAAAACCTGTTCTAAAGTGAAAAGCGCATGTAAAGCTATTTTAAGGGCCCTGTCACAAAATGTAAGCATCCTTAGCAACGTGTCCCAGGCAACGACTCGTCTGCTTGGATGAATATCCTTAGGATTTTTATTCGGTCATTTGAATATTATTTGGGGTAAGTGTTGCTTTTTTCAGGCTATGTTTTCGAATGTAACCCCTTGTCAGTCAATAGTGAAAGTAAAAAACTAACTGTTTTTTTTCCTACAAGACCGTGGTGAAGTTGGTTTTAGGTTGGATATTCGACTAGGTGAAACCAGCCACAATGAATATCCGTTGAATATCCAACCAACTAACTTCGCCACAATGCCTGAGTTCAAATACTTGGCAAGTGCAGATGCATGTAGACTATACACACACATTTTAGTAAAGCAATCTTTAATGGAATTCTTGTATTGCACAGTTTGGTGTGCAGATTCCTTCTGCAGAGATTTGCTTACTCAACCTCAAAATACCTAGCCTCGTTGACACCAGATTCTTCTCAATTGAGAGTGGGTCTGGAAAGGGTTCATTGACTTACTACTTCCAGCAGGGGCTTAACTAACAGTGAAATTAAACTTAAATTTGTGCATTAAACTCTTACCAAAATTCAATTCCAAAGAAAATACATATGCATGCCAGATAAGATTGTAATTCTGTGCCCAGTTTTTAGGAATATTGGAAATAGGTATCAATGGCCTGTTGGCCAGACGGATCTGATTCCTGATCCCCAAATTTGCCAAAGGGGGATCAGGAATCAGACCATGGGTTTCAGACTGTCAAAATAGGGCCCATAATGTTATTGGTTATCTGACTAGTATAGTGTTACAGGCAAGCTAACGGTCTTAATGTTATTGGGGAGCTGACTGGTATAGTGTTGTTGGTGAGTTGACTGGTATACTGTTATTGGTGAGCTGAATGGTATAGTGTTGTTGGGGAGATGAGGGCTATAGTGTTGTTGGGGAGATGAGGGCTATAGTCCTCCTGCTTCGATGACTGCCTGTCTGCATGATATAAATCTGTGGATGACTAACAACTACCTAAAACTGAACAGTAACAAGACTGAATTACTTGTTCCAACATTGCCTGCTCCACCAAGGTGAAGAGTCTTGGTGTTATACTAGACAGCACACTTTCATTCACTGCCCATATTAACAGTGTGTCTCACAGCGCCTTTTTCCATCTGCGCAACATCACAAGACTGCGCCCCTCCCTCAGTCAGCAAAGTGCAGAAGTACTTGTAAACGCCTATGTTACATCCCACATTGATTACTGCAACTCCATCTTCTCTAGCATTCCACATAAATCACTCCATCGCCTCCAAATAATTCAGAACTCTGCAGCCAGGATAGTAAGTTAGTGAGAGAGTCCAGTTTAAGATCCTACTGTTGACATATAAGGCCCTGCATATAACCTTGCTCCCAATTACATCACCGACCTCTTGGAGAGCTACACCCCTTCCCGCTCGCTGCGATCCTCATCAGCTGGTCTGCTCAAGGTGCCCAAGATGAACCTCAGCACCATGGGAGAGAGAGCGTTCTCCCACACAGCCCCAAAGCTATGGAACTCACAACCAAACGACATCAGGCAGTGTGAATCCACTGCCCAGTTTAAAAAGGAACTGAAAATCTCTTCAGACTAGCCTATGGACTATGATATATATATATATTTTATAATTTTTCTCCCTTTTTGATATATATTTTTTCCTTCTATTTGTTTTATCTGTGAAGCGACCTTGGGTGTCCTGAAAGGCAAATAAAATGTATTATATTTATTATTATTATTATTATAGTGTTGTTGGGGAGATGAGGGTTATAGTGTTGTTGGGGAGATGAGGGCTAGTGTTGTTGGGGAGCTGTAACTAAGGTAGTGTAGATAGCTGACTGCTGTGATAGCTGTAGTGGATAAATATCTGTAATATAAACAGTGATGGGCAAGCTCATATGGGCAGTGGTAGTGTAGTGGTTAAGGAGCTGGGCTTGCGTGCAGTAGCCTGAAAGTTGTGGGTACAATTCCCGGCTTCCACTGTTGTGCCCTTGAGCAAGGCACTTAACCCCAAGTTGCTCTGGGGACAATGTAATCCCTTGTAATATAGTTGAAATATGTAAGCCACTTAGACAACAGTGTGAAATAAATGTAAATGTAAATCTAAAAGCTACAAGCTACTCTATTAAAGGAGAAATCTGGTGATTTGCATAAAGATCTCCGTTTCTCAAGGTCACCGAGTACTGTCGGTATGAAAAACCCCCAATCGGTTTTACTTGAAAAATTGCCAGATTTCTTCTTTAATAGAGTAGCTTGTAGCTTAGCTCGCCCATCACTAAATATAAATATAGTATATATATAGAGGTGGTGTTGGGCTGGTTAGACTGGGTAGTTTGTGTGTATTGTGTAAGTGTGCATGTTTGTATTGAAATGTGCATGTGTGTATGTGTGTGTGTGTATGTACAAAATTGTCACAAAATGTGCAGAAGGCTTTAGTTTAGCTTAGGTCGTTGACTTGTAACAACATGAACCTACATTACCTACATTAAAGCAGCACTAAACAAGATTTGCTCTGGGGGTCCCCCTACAGTTGAGAAGCGCAATAATAAATTAACTAAATCTGTCTCTTGCAACAAAGTATGAACATAACTCAGATATGATATAGAGGGAATGTACCCACAGCAGTCTGTAGAAAAATATCTCAGAATTCCTGTAGCATAGCATCTCTTTTCCATTTAGATTTGGTGGTGGTGGGGGGGGGGGCAGTGTTCCACTCAGACAATAGCAGAAGTGCTGTTCATCATGTTATGAAGTTATGTGCCATCAAAATGGTTTTGGAAATGTTATGTTAAGTTAAAAGAAAACTGTTAAGGGTGCTTTTACCTGACAACTGAAGTCCATTATATGTGAGGAATATATCATTTTACTACTACTTTTGTTTAATTATCCAAATACATGGATAATCCTGATGATTGCCGGTGTTAGTGTTAGTTAGTTATGCTAGTGTTGGTACTGTTGCCCACATACCCATGCGTATGGCAGCAAGCAAGTCGCTGCGGGCATCGTTGGTGGGCTCGGCCTCGCTGGGCACTGGCGGAGCTTTGAAGGTGGCAGCATGGTTGGCACTAGGAGGTGGAGGTGGAGGCCCAGGTGGGGGTGGTGCCACCATTGGTCCAGACATCGGTGGGGGAGGAGACATGTAGCCCATTTGTCCAGGGTGGCCAGTAGGCAGGACCGATCCCGCTGGAGGCATGGCAAAGGCAGTCTGTGCTGAGGGGATGAGGGGCCCGGGAGGAGGAGGGGGGGGCCCAGTGTTCATGTAATCCATGCTGAGAGGGGGAGATGGGGGGCAGGAAATCAGCACAAAACAGCAACAGCAGCAGCAGACACAACAACAACTGCAATAAGGCAGCAAATAAATGGACTTCAGAGTACTGTTCACTACAGCATGTTCCAAATAGCACAGCAAAATATAAATATCCAACAAACTGAAAGTGGAAAGGAAAAAAACCTCCATCATAGCTGAGATTAACCACAAGATGGCGACATATCCACACGTGTCTATGGGAAAAGTAGAGTGCAATATCTGGCATATTTCCATAGGAGATTAGATTAAAGATTAAGTCACTGGATATTACAGTATGAGCAGGACTCAACCAATCCTAGCTGCTATTGTTTTAAATGGCCAACACAGGAATAGTGGCAAATGGGTTCAGGTCAAAGATAGTGCCGGAGGAGATTTGTTGATGCTGATAAGTGCGGACATGAATCCTTATATATCTCCCCACGGTGTTGCACAACTGACAGACAGGACTACTAGGCATCATAATTAATGTTACGTGTGAACTCATGCTGTCAAAAACAAAGCCGCAATTACAAGGCCTAACGATCCTTGTTGTATTTAGCCCCGTAGCATTGGCTTTTCTCACTGATGCTGTTTAAAAATGCATTCGTTTTTAAATGAGGTGCATATGATATGCCTATGGCTCAGTCAACAGACTATGGGCAAGCAACACCAGGGTCAAAGGTTCAGTCCCTAGGAGATGGGTTCTAATCTCATGCATGAAGATAAAATAAACAGCCACCTTTGAATTTGAAATCCCGTTTTGCGTATGAAAACATGAAACAAAAAGACTGATATTCTTCTACTATCTTTTTTGTTTTATCTTAATGAAATGAACAGCCTTTGTTGGATTTGTAATCACTTAGCGTGTAAAGCAGGCAAGTGACCCTATTTTGATGTCACAAAACATTGGCGGCCTCAATCATTCACAATATGCTGTGAGAGATAATGCACCTCATATCAGCAGTAACATCCAGTTGAGCGCAGTCTTTTTCCCAAATGTCCTAGCAAGCTAATTATTTTGTTTGACTAACTTGTTTGACTGGTTGTTTTGCTACTTTGTTTGGAACGTTGATCAAGCATTATTACCCATGAGGATATCTCATGCGGGATGTTTATTTTTACATAGCTAGATTGTAATGAAGGATCCGATTATTTACTTAACTTGGATATCATGGGGGTTTCCATATTTTTTTTAATTTAATGTATATATTTTTTTTATGTACTGCACTGGTCAAAATATACCCAATTTCTCAGCCGACCCCAAGGCTGGGAAACGATGGTGTAAAAGCATTTGCCAAGAAGACTGATATTCTTCTGCTAGCTTTTTCACTTGGTTTCAACAAGTAGGGAAAGTCCAAAGAAAAACAAAGCTCTGCCAAAACAGTAAAGATCCCTATCCATTTTAATTACTACAACAACCACTATTGATTGCTGGCACATCTCACAGCAGTGTCCTCCTACCTGTAGTCCACAGGGGGGAGAGGCACAGACCCATTGAGGGTGTCCGTCGGTGGAGGAGGAGGAGGAGCCTGGTGTGGCCGGCCCAATGTTCCGCTGCGGTACGCCATGGGTCCGCCCCGTGGGTCGAGCTCCATGCCAGCGAGGGCATGGCCAGAGAGGCCCATGAGGCTCGGGGGCGGGCCCGAGTAGGTGTGGGCGTGGCCGGCATGGTTGGGCGTATTGGGGTAGTGGTGGTCCATGTGGTCAGCTGCATGAGCCCTATGGAATGAGAGAGGAGATGGTTGAGGAGACGGTTTACTACAAAAGGCTGCGGGAATTCACCGGAACTCAACATTCATACCACTCCCTTCAATCAGTATTATTTTCTGTAATAATCTGATTTGTACTGTTAAACCTTAGTGTGTCTTACACTAACCAGGTAAGAAGGGAGAGGAGAGCGGCTAAAAACATTTTCAATGAAATATGTTATGTAGAAGGGGGTCACTTGCGCTTCAGCCTGGTTGGTGCTCACGGAACAGGACGCAGAAGTTAAAAGAGGAAACCCAAGGTCTAGCTAGAACCAAGGAGCGGGACCGGAGCACACAACGCTTTAAGTGATTTTTATTAGCCTAGTGCAAACGTTTCGACGCCCTAGGCTAATAAAGTGTGAGTACTGTCTGTTCTCTTGGGACTAACGTGCTCCTTCTGAGCACCCTCTGCAGTGCAGAGCAGTGCAGTGACTGTGTTTGTGTGTGTGTGTGTGTGTGTGTGTGTGTGTGAGTACTGTGCATCACTTGTTCTCTTGAGACAGTGATCCTTCAGTGCAGTGCAGTGCAGTGACTGTGTTTGTGTGTGTGTGTGGCTTTAAAATCTGTATTTATATTTGAGGTGGGCTGCTATTCCAAACTATTGAAATATCAACCACTGGTAGATCTCACTGGTAGGTCTCATTTACCAGCTTGGATAGCACTGTAAGCTAAGAGCTAAGCTAATAACTCTGATGTTTGGAGGTTTAGGCCATGTCCATAATAATGTGGTCAGGTGGATGCAGTTAGGGGGGGCTGCAAAAAAAGATGCAAAATTCTGCTCTGTCTCAGCCATCATAAGGAGCATGCAAATATGGAGACGGAGATGTTTTGTTTATCCTTAATGTGTTGAGTATTATAAATGGAAGGACATGTATGTAAATGCATGTAAATGTATGTGAGCCATGTAGACCTGTCACCTTGTCAATGTGTGTGTGTGTGTGTGTGTTTGGGTGTGTGTGTATGTGTGTAAGTCCTGTGCATCACCTGTTCTCTGGGGACAGTGATCCTTCTGAGGACCCTCCGCGGTGCAGCGACTGCGTGTGCCGGTGGTCTGGGCGCAGCTCCTTGTCAAAGGCCATCATGTTCCATTCCTGCCGGCGGTTCCGAGCCTTTCGCACCTTCTTCACCTCGCGCTGTAAGGTTCCGTCCACACAACGCTTCTGCTCCTGGGAGCGAGAGGGGAGGGGGGATGAGAGAGAAAGAGAGACTTTTAAAAGACTTGACTTCAAAACATTTGAATGCAATAAAACAAATCAAATCAGTGACCAAAAGGAAGAATGCAGCGGCCAGACCCAACTGAGGTCAAGTGGAGTCCACAAAGCCCCAATGCAGAGCACAGAACCAACCGCACCTTCTGCTTTCTCCTCTCCTTCCTCTTGTCCTCCGTGTCCTGCAGCATCTTCTCCTTCCACAGGTCAAAGAAGTACGACGGGTCTGTGTAGAACTTCAGGCCCTCTTTACCATCATCCCTGCAAAACAGAAACAGCTCCGACTGTAACAATCAATTGCTACTGCTGTCTAGTGCTACACCCTGCTATGTTTGAGGTAATAACATTGAACAATAGCTATGTTATTACTAAAGTAATAATATGGAATAACAGCAATGTTATTACTAAGAATGATATCCTTAACTGTAGTATAGACATTTGGTCACTTTATTTAATATAATATAATTTATATAATATGAAATGAACAGCAAGGCATAAATATAGCCACGTCCATGCATTCAGTACAATTACTATGCTCCAGATTACTACTAACAACAAAACACTGACTGTTCTAAGTGATAAAAATGCAGTCCTCAGAAATATGGAATACATTAATAAATAAGCAACAACATTTGTCCCTAAGACATGTAAATGCACCTGAAGTACATTTGCAACACTAAAGTATTTATATGTGGCCCACATCCATGGAACAGGACAAGACCAACCTTGTAAACTACTTTGGATGCTCTGAAGTATTCATGACTGACCCACATTTATTATTATGTAAAGTCAGAGCCCAGAACTCAGGGAGGGTAGTCATGTACTTTGAGAACGAGTGAGACAGAGAGAGAGTGAGAGAGAGAGAGAGAGAGAGAGAGAGAGAGAGAGAGAGAGAGAGAGAGAGAGAGAAACAGACATAGAGAGAAACAGACATAGAGAGAGAGAATTTGTGTGTGCATGTGTGTGTGTGTGTATGTATTCATGGTATGTGAGAGGCGGACATAATCTGTGTGTATGTGCATGTGCGAGTATATATTCTGAGGAGAAGGCTTGGGGCTTGTCAGTGTGTGTCTGCGCGTGCGTGCGTGCGTGCGTGCGCATGTCTGTGTGCAGACAAATGGGCTTGTCGATGTGTGAGAGACGGAGAGATGAAGAGAGGGAAAGAGACAGGGTTATAGCATAAAAGAGGAGGATGAAGAGAGGGAAAGAGACAGGGTTATAGCATAAAAGAGGAGGATGCAAAACTAAAAGGATGCGGGACAAAAAGATGGAGAGAGCGAGAGCACTGTACTGCTGTTGAAAGAATAGAATATAAAGGCAAGCTGACTGCATGCCATGGGAGAGGAGTGAGGAGTGAGGAGTGAGGGGTCTCACGTGTTGGGGAAGGTAGTTATAGTTTGGGATGGCACAGTGGAGAAGAGAAAGAGAGAGACAGACAGACAGAGACTAAGAGAGAGTGAGCGAGAGATAGAGAGAGAGGGAGGGAGGGGAAGAGAAAGAGGGAGAGAGATGGGAGCTAGGGAGTGTGAATGGTGTGTGTGTGTGTGTGTGTGTGTGTGTGTGTGTGAGTGAGAGAGAGAGAGAGAGAGAGTCTAACCTGTAACATGAAAGATTATTGAGTGGTGGGGGCTTGTCACTCAGGTTGTACATCTCCTTGACAGGAATGGGAACGCTGCTCTTGGATACCACCTGCTGGTCCTGGTGGGTAGAGCTCTTAAATGCCTTCTTCATGTTTATGTCCTGGAGGGAGACTGCAGAGATAAAGGACAGACAAGCAGAGTGAAAGGGAAAGAGAGAGAGAGAGAGAGAGGGAGAGAGGGAGACAGAAAGGGCATCCAATAGAGAGAGAGAGAAATGGAGAGAGAGGGAGACAGAAATGGAGAGAGGGAGAGAGATCCAGACAGATAGAGGAAGAGAGGAAGAGAGCAAACAGAGAGAGACAAGAGAATGAGAGAGAGGGAGCGATCCAGACAGATATAGAGAGATAGACAGGAACAGAGAGAGAGAGAGAGAAATAGCAGCATACATTGAGTGAAAAAGACAAGAGAGAGAAAAGAGAGAGAGAAAGAGACAAAAGAAAAAAAGGTTACATTTCATCCTTAACCACAAAGCTCCAGTTCCATACATCCAATCCATCCCCATATTGATCGCCCTGGTCTCGAGTAACCGTAGCTGACAGACACACTGGCACACAGACCCCCTCACCCTTTCTGATACCCGTGCCAGAGATCCACCCTATCCCACCCCACCCCCCTCTCCCCAGACACTCTGACTCACCCTCCTCCACGGTGGAGTCCAGCTGGGTCACCTTGATGGCCAGCCGGTCGATGCGGTCCTGGAGAGAGTTGGCCCGCAAGTAGAAGGTATTGGCCTCATTGAAAAGCTCCCCAAAGATGTCCTCTGCATGTTTACCTACCCAAACACACACACACACACACACATGTTGGAGTTAGGTGAAGGTTCATACACAGTGTGACATGTTAAAGGACTAAAAGTTCAAGGATTCAGTTTGAGGATTCCTGAATTTAGATCATGTGGTCAGTGCTTCAAATATTCAGGTCAAGCATTCTAACACAGAGGTGACCTTGTGCATCCTGACACTCTGTTACCAAAGGGTTTACCAGCTCTGCGAAATCCGTACACACAGGCTTCATGACACTGGAGATTGACCAAGGGTCAGACGGATGGCCAACCAATCGTCTCTATGTCTCTCTCTCCTCAATGCTGTACCCCACAGATGGCCACAATGTGATTCATATCTTTCAGTAATATGACTGTGAAAGTGAAAGTGACTTGTGATTGGGTGGTTATGGCTCTTACATTGTTACATCACTGGGGCTGCTGGAAGTTCTCTCACTCCACAGACAATTTATTCTGGGTGTGATAAAAGTACTTAAAGCCAGAACCAGAACTAATTTGTTATTAGGTGTTCCTTCACCTTGATGATTATTTTAACTTGAATTTGAACCCTTTTATGACTGGTGTGGTCATGTTATGATCACAGACTCTATAAGGTTATATTTCACGGTTGACCTACGTACGTGCACTGTAAGTTCATCATGTACTTCACGTTTTGTTTCATAATTCATCACTTTGAATAGCTAGGTGGGTGGATACAGTACCTCCTTCCATCCTATCTGATCAATAACACTTTATATAGGCTGAACTCATTCAATAATAACAAATCAGTCAACACGAGCCAAGAGTCACTGGATGGCTGACCGGTTACTGAGAATGGAGTCAATACACAAAACCAATGGACAAAAACACACACACACACACACACACAATGACTGCTATTTATGTAAGAAGTCACACAGGATACCTTCAGGGAAATATTTACAGGAAGGAAGAGAGGTCAGGTACCTTAAAGTCTCTCAACTTTGTCCGCTATGCACACGCACACACACACGCACACGCACACACGCACACACACACGCACACACACACGCACACACACACGCACACACACACACACACACACGCACACACACACACACACACACGCACACACACACGCACACACACACACACAGGATCGATTACACAATATCTAATTTCTATCTCTTTTTCTTACATAGATACACACCTTAACAAGCAACAAGCAAACATCTACATGAGCATACACATACCTCACACATACCTGTATAAGCATACACACGCACACACACACACACACACACACACACACACACACACACACACACACACACACACACACACACACACACACACACACACACACTTCCTCTGTCCCTGGCTATACCCTGGAGGGCTTTGTGTTCAGTCATTTATATTTAACCTACACAGCTGCTGCTGGAAGGTCTGTGTCCGCAACAGGAATTCACAATAAAGCTACAAACACACGCACATGCACACAGACACACACAGACACATACACACACACACACACACACACACACTTCTCTCTCTCTCTAGCCATTGACAAACAGACAGTGATACTAATGCACAATTTCTATCTCTTTTCCTTATATGATGTTGACTCAAAGAGAGACAAACACATACACAGAAAGAAAGAAAGAAAGAAAGAAAGAGAAACGAATGATGAATAACGTTGAGAGTGGGAAGCAAGTAGAATAGAGATGTTGGCCAAAGTTCAAATCTTTCAGTGGAGGAGTAGGTGTATTGCTGGGTGCTGTGCACAATGTTGCGGTGTGTGTGTGTGTGTGTGTGTGTGCGCACATGCGTTGGTGGGTGTTATGTGTAGTTTGGGCTGTGTGTGTGTGTGTGTGTGTATGTATATGTGCTACTGTATACTTTCTGATGTGTGTGTGTGTGTGTGTGTGTGTATGTGCTACTGTATACTTTCTGATGTGTGTGTGTGTGTGTGTATGTGTATATGTGCTACTGTGTACTTTCTGATGTGTGTGTGTGTGTGTGTGTATTGTTTGTTGTTTATTCTGATTGGGTGGGCTGGGGCCCATGGGTATGGGGGGTGTGGATGCATTGAGACGCCGCGGGCACAGCTCCATCTATCTAATGCTGTTACACTAAACCAATCAATACAGGCAATCTCACAGGCACACACACACACACACTCATCACAAAGTACGCACAAACACACATGCTGACACACAGACACTTCAAAAAGTCATCACTAAGTGGTGTGTCTATACACACAAAAAAACACATTCCACATTCATACTTACACACTAACAACATGTATGCACACTTACACACATGCACAGACACACCTAGGTACCAACATGTGTTACATGACTTCATTTACAGTCTGTCATCGCAACCAAATCAAATAAAGCGTAGAGAACATTCAGTCCCATCTTACTAGTGTGTGTGCGTGTATGCGAACATATGACTGCATCACGACTGCAGTGACACACACACACACACACACACACACACACACACACACACACACGTTCACACAGAAAAAGCTGAAATCACAAGTGACAAGCTTGGCCCATGAGTGGGAGCGGAGCGGAGCACAGAGACAGACAGAGACGAGAAGAGAGGTGGGGGGGGGGACAGGACCAGTGCTGATGAGAGGGTTTGGACAGGGAAAGAGGAGAATCAGCCCTCGCTCGCCAGAAACTGGGCTGCGCTCCTCATCAGCATCAGCCAAAATGGTGCGGCTGGAAGCAATGGAATGAGCTTACAGGACGGAAACTGTAAGACCCAAAATGAAAGGCTTAGCTCATACTGGTTTCTCTCTCTCTCTGTCTGTCTGTGTGTGTGTATATGTGTGTGTGTGTGTGTGTGTGTGTGTGTGTGTACATGAATGTGTGGGAGAGTTATCGGGGGAGTGTGGTTGCGTGGGATGTGTGTGTGTGTGTGTGTGTGTGTGTGTGTGTGTGTGTGTGTGTATATTCGCTTTGTGCAAGAGAGGAAGATGGATCTGTGTGTGGGATGGAAGAGCAAGCACTTGAAGAGGAACATGATTTTGTGTGTGTATTATATGTGTGTGTGTGTGTGTGTGTGTGCGCATAGAGTGCGAGAGTGAGAAAGAGAGTGAAAGAAAAGAGAAAGAGAGAGTTGCTCCAAATCCTTCTCCCATAGACGCATACCAGCTCATACTGAGAGATTAGAGGCACCAATATGTGCAGATTACTGTAAGACAAGACCAGTGTGCCTCCTGAACAAAAGTACACCATTCTGCCATGTTTCCTACGTAGTACATGATTATGGGTCAAAGAACACATGATTACATTTGACATTTTATTACATACTATGAGACTACTGTAGTGTGTGTGTGTGTGTGGGGTGGGGGGTAGAATTACTGCTAGCTTGCCATCTTTAAAGGAACACACCAAGCATTTGGGAAGTATATTGGTATTTGTAGCCTATATGTTGCCTAACTATACTGGCCACCTCAATGAGTTATGTTAATCTAGGCTAATAGTGAGTGTGTCCGACTGGGTTACTGCACACACAGAGACAAGGAGGGTATGTATCATCTCATCTAACTCTGGGGTAGATGGTGAATACGTTGGGGTAATTAAGATGGGGGTAGTCTTGATCATAAGCAAAACAGTCCAAACAACCATTACAGAATCACCGCATCAAATGTCAGTATGTAGGCATACTGAGGTCACCTCTGTGTGTGTGTGTGCGTCTGCGTCTGTGTGTGTGTGTGTGTGTGTGTGTGTGCGCATGTTGTGTGTTTGAGTGCATGTGCATTTGTAGAACATGAGGCTTGGCAGATGTAGCCTCAGTTGGAGGTAAAGATGAGGTATTGTGTGTGTGTACTGAAGTGTGTGTGTGTGTATGTATTCATCATCTGTTACTCAGGGGTGGCATCTTGCTGAATCTGCTGTATGATATCACAGAGAAAATGGATTGTAGATGCGCGTGTCTTTGACCGTCAATGTGCCTTACTAAGGTTGTTGAGCTGTGGGATAATGGCCAAAAGTGAACGCAAGGCAAGCTGTGTGATGTGTGTTTGTGTGCATATGTTTGTACATTTATGCATGTGTGAGTCTGTGTGTACGTGCGTTTGTGTGTGTGTGTATGTCTGTGTATGTGATCATATGTTTGTACATTTATGCGTGTGTATGTCTGTGTTTGCCTTTGTGTGTGAGTGTGTGTGTACATACATTTGTGTGTGGACATGGGTGTTTGTGTGTACAGTATGTGTGTGCATATGCTTGCATGTGTGCATGTATATATGTGTGCGTGTGTGTGTGTGTGTGTGTCTTACTAAGGCTGCTGAGCTGGCGGATGATGGCTGAAAGGGTATTGTTCATCACACACTCCAGCTCACTGCCGATGCCCTCGGGCAGCTCCCCACGACACAGGTGCCGCGGCTCAATGTTCCTCTTCACCAGCGGCATGACTGCGCCTCAAGCCGTCCCCCACTAAAACAGACACACACACACACAAGGTCACATTTAAAGTTAGCAGAATCTTTAACAAAATTATAGGTACATCCAGGTGGCATCATTCAAAACAATTACCATTACCACAGCCTCGGAAAATATTGGTTAGCATATGTGAAGCTGAGATGATATGAGTGACACAGTACAACATGCGTATTACTATCACATTAAAGAGACCAGAAACCATTACACAGGAAAATATCAGCATACTGTACAAGTATGTTAACCTAGTAATGTGAACCTACAACATGAACTTATACCGCAGTGTAGCAGTGTTTCTTAACTGGTCTGGCTTTGGGACCCACAATTTCCCATGTTCATTTAGTCACGACCCATACACGACCCATATTTTTTTTAGCGTTCAAGCCAACAGATAAGGTGAGGCCTACTTGTTTGGAACATGCTGATGCAGGATATTAGGATATTAGATCTGACAAAGTAGCACTTAAAATGGGGGATTTTTCATTTATTTTTTACCCACAAGCTTCGCGACCCACTTTTGGGTCCCGACCCACCAGTTAAGAAACATTTATAGTATGCTACACTAAATAAATAAGTATATGAACTCCCTACATTTGTATGTTACACTGTCACGAAATGATGAATCTACTACACAAGTAAATCATGCTAATATAAACACCCACTACCTTGAAACAAATATACTACCTTGAAACAAATATATGAGCCCACAACACAATTATATTAGCCTAACATGGCAATATGAACCTACAGCATGATACTGTAACACTAATATAACAATATGAGTCATACAACATGGTTATGTTACTCTAACCTAACAATTTAAGACCTATAACATGATGCTGAAGCTTGGTACACTAACATATCACTCTAAAGCCACAATAGAGTTATATTATTCTAACGCAACAGTTCCCAAACTTTTTTTCCCGTGTACCACCACCTACATGCTGACTTGGCTCACGTACCCCCACCACCTGACACATAAAAACGTAACACATTCTAGTGAGGCATTCCAGGCATCATGTTTAATTAGCCGCCCTACATAATACCAAATATCAAAATCAAAATGTGCAACTGGTCTATGAGCTCTCACACTATAAAAACATCATGAAACACAAAGAACAAAGAGAACATAGGTTTAAGATTTAAAAAAATATATTTTTGAACACCTTTTCCGACATTGCCCTTTTCATCTCGCGTACCCCCTAGTGGAAATTCACATACCACAGTTTGGGAATCCCTGCTCTAACATAACAATATAAGACCTATAACATGATGCTGAAGCATTGTACACTACCATATCACTACAAAGCCACTCCATTTATATGTTACACTGATATAACAAAATGAAGCCGCTACATGAGGATGTTACTGTGTTACTACAGCGCTGCTCAGTGACACCCAGTATGAAATGGGACAAACGTGGCCGTGTTCGAACAGCCCAACAAGGCCTTCTGGGAAACATGTGAGAGACTGTCAATCAGGGGAAAAGCTTAAGGCATTAGGAGAAGAGGCTACAGTTGGGGCTAATCCTATTGATCCTGATCGCTGTCCAGCTGTAGGGTCAACACCAATCGCACACAGTGTGTGTGTGTGTGTGTGTGTGTGTGTGTACAGCCAGTGTGGGGACATGGCACAGAAGGCTTTAATCAGCACAATCCACTATGGAGGGAATCACTAACAGAACATGATTTGTTGGACTCCATTTTATCCCCTGTTTAATAGTATGTAACACCAGAAAGCTTTTTCTGCTATGCATTCTACTTCACCTGTGTAAACGTACCCAATGTCACAGATTTACAAACAAAACATTTGTTGACAATCCTCTCTTATTACCAGACAAACAAACAAACAAACAGTTGTATAAGTATAAGTGAGGTGAAGCACACACTAATCCTGGCGCAGTGAGCTGCCTGCAACAACAGCGGCGCTCGGGGAGCAGTGAGGGGTTAGGTGCCTTGCTCAAGGGTACTTTAGCCGTGCCTACTGGTCACATGCCACCTGCCATTACCTGTCAATCACTGTCAAAACTCAAACGATGGAGTCGTGGTTGAAGCGTAGCGGTAATTCTTGTGAAAACACAGAGGGACAAGTGGCAAAGAAGGCCAAACCAGAGCTGGCGAAATTAGGGGGTACTTGGCTGAAAAAATATTTCACAGGGGGTACATCACTGAAAAAGGGATGAACCACTGGTATAGATCTTACTATTGTCACTGTTAGGTAAATAGAAACACAAATAGCCATTAAGCAATATTGTTGGAGAGACTGCTAGTAATCAATGAAGAGGTGGGTGTTGGAGGGGGACACAGTGGCCATCTTATCTGGCCCACTTCCCACTTCCTGTTTTTCCCCTCTCCACCCAGCTTCCTGCTTCCTGTTCCTCCCTGTCACATCTCTTCACACTTCCTGTCTTCCCAATGGGTCAGAACAATAAAGCAACACACTCACTCACACTCTCTCTCTCTCTCACACACACACACACACACACACACACACACACACACACACACACACACACACAGCACAGCACAGCACAGCACAGCACAGGGTCTGATGTGTACATGTCACACCCCATTCTAGACCAATAACCACATAAACATGAGACACATATGTTCATTATAGAGTCAATGTTTTTTTGTTTTTACAACAAGCCACCATTGCTTTTATGGTCTTTGAGAAACTCCAACAAAATGTATTCCAACCACAACAGAAGACAGTCATAGACCATTATGATTATTTAGGCTTTGTTTTGACTGAAGGGAACATGCATGTCCTTCTCCTTCTTGGCTAAGTTATAATGGACATGGACGTAAACAATAGACTTGCCCCGAAGTCAGAAATGAACTACACACTGCCTTCCTGTTTTAAGTACAACTATTTAACCTGCACCTTATAGCTGAGCATGACAGACAAATCATATGAATGTGATATAGAATATAAGCACTGAAGCAAAAGGGAAAAAAGGAAGAGGATATATTATTATTTCTCTTCCTTATAGCTTACATACAATTACATGTTTAATTGCTCAGATGTCCCTTAACAAGACAAGCATCATACTTGAAAACAAAAATAATTGAAGTTGAAGAAGTTGCTGACACAGATGACTTACTGACATGCAATAGTGACTTGTGACAATAAGAGCATTAAACACAGGTTTTCCATGATGCAAAGCTATTGATTCTTGAAAAAAATCATTCAGTATTTTAAATCTAGCCATCTGCTATCAATATGACACTATTAACAGTGGCCTGATGTACGCAAAATAACAATGCTGCTGACACAAAATCAAAAGAGCTTTGACATCACAGGCCTTTTTACTGCAATTTCACTGTGTTGTGTATCACCATGGCTAAATTAAATTTTCTTTGCTGGCCATACATTTTTTTGTAGAGAGTCAATAGTGTTCATTCTATTATGCTTTGTTTATTGCTTCCTGTCTGGATCCATTTTTGTCTTGTTGCAACAAATGGAGTGAGTGTTTGTCTTTTAAAACAATGGATTCATCCATTCAATGAGTCACCACAGACCTTTACATAAACTTAAAATAGAAGGATGAAAGTGCTGAAAATAAAACAGAGAATATTAAGCACCAGACATACACAGAACTCCAAACGACTTAGAGGGACATCACTAAACCAAACAGCAAATGGAAGCCTCATCTGACACATAATGCTGAACATCACCCTGCCAGAGTCTCGCAGTTAACGTTACAGCAAAACACGCCCCTCTCAGCAGGACATATCTCACACTGTTTTTCCCCGCACACACACACACACAAACACAAACCCAAAACGGACACGACCCCCCACCACATCCCAACAGCTGCCACACAAAACGTCTCACAAAAATCCCACTTGAGAGAAGTCAACACAAAATGCAACAGGGAGAGAGGCAGAGGAGAGAGAGAGAGAGAGAGAGAGAGAGAGAGAGAGAGAGAGAGAGACACACATACACACACACACACACACACACACACACACACACACACACACTTCACATGACCTGCTCCTAAGATTCGAGCTACTGTGCTGTGCTGACCACCACATCATGACATATGATCAAACTGAGCAGAGGCATGAACAGCCAGCTCCTGGGCGGAAAATAAATCACGGCCAACATGCAATTAGGCTCCGGGCTGCGAGTGCCATTGTCGTAGCCTAATGAAGTAAAAGCGTGGGTTTGCCCGTCGGCCTCACACTGGCTATAGGGGAGTTGTTAGCACTGCAAGCTGTTAGCGCCTCTAGCTTTCCATTCAGTTTAGTGGGCCCAGCCACCCAGCTAGCCACAGCCTACAATTATCACATATTGTATTGAATTAGGGGGAGAGCTGGGAGGGCAACGCTGGGAACAGACAAAGGAAAGGGGAGTGTGAGAAACAGAGAGAGAGAGAGAGAGAGAGAGAGAGAATGTGAATGTGTGTATGACGGAGAAAAAGCACAGGCAGCATTTGTGCTTAGAAAGTAAAGGCAGAGAGGAGAGGAGAGGAGAGGAGAATCAGATCTGGGAGCAATAAGGCTGCGAAAGGGAGCATCTGTGAGTGTGAGTGTGTGTCAGAAAGAGGGAGAGAGAGTGATGTGTTGGGGGAGGGGGAACACAGACCTCGGGGGAAGCCACTCTCAAAGGTTCCTGGGACAATGGCGCTCTCCGTTCACACGGCAACAGAAGAGCTCTCCCATGCATGCCAGCCCAGCCCCCCTCCCTCCCTCTGTCCGACCTTCTTTAAGGTTGCCGTTCACTGGCCCAGTGAAAGAGTGAATCCTGCCATTTGCCTCCCTCTACCCCACACCACCCACCCAAAACACACACACACACACACACACTTTCCCAAGGCCGTTGCCAGCTCTCAGTGACAACTCTTCTGTCTGTTAGCACCCACACAGACTGGACCTACATTCACACTTGCACAAATAGAGAGAGAAAGAAATGCAAGCCTACACTCAGCTACCCACCAGAGTAACTTACCCAAACACACATACACAGACACACAAAGATAACCTCACACTAAGTGCAGGTTTTGCACTTAGTGGGATGCTAGCGGCTGGCTATACCAGCCCTAATCATTGGGACCCCTTGCCAGCCCAGCCTTTGAACTCCGCCAGAGGTCCATCCTGTTGGCCTCTGGGAGATGGTAGACTTCCTGTCTCGCTCACCCGGACCATAGCCCTATACTCTTCACCAACAAGGGAGAGGCGAGACCTCCAGTCCACACGACAGAGAGGCTGCGCATCGCCCTCCGAACGCAGGAACTCCATTAAGGTCGGAACAGAAAGAACATTACCAATTCATAAGCCAAGCATTTCTACAGCGATGCGCTCCTAGTAAAATCACATCAATATTGCATGGCGGAAACGTCAGGCGTGATGAGGACTTTACATGCCGACAGTTAAAAGAAGTAAGAAATGTCTTGTTTGAGATGAAACAAGAACATTGTTATTCACTTCACTACAAACATAACACTAAACGCACACATTTGCCTTCTCTGAAATGCAAGCTTCTATTGGACTATAGGTAAAGAATGCAAATGGCTGTCTACTCGTCCATTTGGTTGTTTATCCCATTCAGACCAGAAGTTGTCTGATATCATGTTTAACGCATAGCCTATGCGACTCCTGTGCAGTAGTCTGAGCTATTGTAAGTGACAGAATGACACACATTCACACACGCTCATACTCTCAACCTGCCCGGAGCGCCCCAACATACATCCCCGGCACAATAACCCTGAGTCGATGGTGACAACGATCAATTTGAGGTCCGCACAATTGCCGTCCACGACCCACATAGCGTTTTTGTTTATCAGAAAAGGCATTAGTTAGTCTCCCTGCGCCCGCGGCGTGACCAGTCAATAACTTTTCTCTGTTCTTAACGAGTTAACTGGAACAATATGAAATGAATAAAATACGAATTATTCTGGCTTTTTCATTCATTAAATTGCGTATTTCACATGCTGTAGGTGCGAGCGATAGTGAATCGCGACTAATCTCTGAATAAACATTGAGTCAAGTGGGGGTGCTATCCGCTACCCGCTGACATCTTGTAGTTTGAACGTCTGAATAAAATCAAAGTAAAGGAGCATCATTTGTCTATGCCAATACACAGAGCTAAATTATACAATCAAAGAACAAACTGCACATTGTAATAACGGTAGATATTATTGATGAAAACTCACCAATAATTAATTCTTAGGTAGAATTCAATTCACACGCATGTCCAGCGAGGCTCCAGTCCGGGCTGCCATCCTGTGTCCTCAGTAGTCTGACCACTCTAAACAATCCTGGCAGAGGCGGGACCTACCACCAAGCGTCGCCAATCAGCAATTCAGATTGGGGATTTAAGGCGCGACCACGTACCACCAAACCAATTACATCCATGGATAAATAATGAGTGACACATGACTTTCCCTGACTAAGCGTCAGGCAGGCTAGTAGAGGGTGGGTTCTGGCTGGTGAGAAATGTGAGGCACTTGCGGATTTGCAAACCATCCCAATTTTACTAGATCATACTTGGCCTCTAAAACTGTAATTCTAACGGTTTATTTTTTTTTAAGCATAGGGTACATTTGGCATTCGTACAATTTACGAGCTTAACTGTGGATTTTTCCACTTTGGGCATGTGTTCGGGAATGCATTTCGTAAGATTATTTTGCCACCTACATATAAATGTCGAGGCCAATATATATAGTGCTTGATTTAGATTAGTATGAATAGCTCAGACTTTTTCCATCACCTTAATTTAGTTGATTAATTAAATTATCAGTGTTGAAATACCAACCGGTATAACAGAGTGTTTATTTATGCAAATGTCTAAAGAGTGTGTCAGTGAAAGTGTGTATGTGTGAAGCGCGCACGCGCGTGCAAGAGTGTGCGTAACGGATGGAGAGGGAATTATTCCATTATTGAAGAGACGTCTATTCCTGGCGAACGAGCCGACACACAGCTTAGCATGAACACTTCCCTGCAGCACGTTTGTAATGTTAAGTAAGCTGGGCTAGGCTGCTAGGCCTACAGGCACACTTGGTGAGAGTTATCCCACTGGGTTTAAGGGCAACCCATACCAAAAACAAACCACCACGCTTCCCGGTTTAACGTTTCCGCTTTTATTATTGTCAGGATACTTGCTTCATGTAAAATAGTTCAATACAATACAGTACAATGCATGTTCCATCCATCCACGCAAACTGTTTTTTAAAGTTCTAAGGCTTATCCACTGCGAACAACTGCTGCAGTTGCAGCACAACGGAAGCCACTTGCCAATTCTAACGTAAAAACAAAAAAGTCCAAATGTATTAAATTATAAACTACTAAAATCAAGTTTCTTTTAATAAAGCCCATAACCAGTATAGTCCGGCAGAGGGCGCTAGATCCTGTCAGCATGCTCCATTTTGCAGCAGCTTCTGCACAGAGTTGGGCCCCCGAGATTGACTGTGTATGTGTGTATGTGTGTGTGTGTGCGTGTGTGCGTGTGTGTGCGCGTGTGTGTGTGTGTGTGTGTGTGTGTGTGTGTGTGTGTGGAGGGGGGGGGGGGGGGTGTGGGCAGACAGGGAGACCGGCAGACGGACGGACGGACGACACACCATCCCCGCTGGCAGTCAAATAGCAGCTTTAGTCTCAAAGAAGCCACAGGACCCTCACAAAGGAAAAGGAAGTCCAGCACGGCCAAGAGGGGGGGCTTTGGTGGAGGTTGACCTTGGGCAATGGGGGACTGTTCCTCCAGTCAGGGCCATCCTCCATTTTGCGCGTAGCAATTAAGTACCACGTTGTGGGGCAATTTGTTTCCACTTCTTGAGAAGGATAAAAAAAAAATGAAATAAAAAAAAAATGGTCACACACTTGCAGTGATGATGTAAAACCCCAAACAAGGAAAACTGGTCACCTCTGTTTCCTTCCAGCGTTTTGTCTTTTTTTTAATAGTCATTTTCATTTTTATTTGTTTTTCTTGTATAGGCAATGATTAAGTCCGGCTGAAGATTTATCTGTTTTTTTTGTTTTTTTACTGTATTGGTGGTGGTGTGTCACGGTGATGTTCATAACGTTTCTTATTGGCAGAGCTGAGTTGAGCTACGGGCACACGCTTGAGTTAGGTGCCCACAGTGCATGGGCAGGGGTAGGGGTAGGGCAAGGGGTGGGAGGGAGATGGGTGTGTGGTGGGGGTGGGGGGGTTAGGTCAAGGTTGGGGTTATGGAAGTGGGTAGGGGTTGTTCCTGCTTGATTCCGCACGCGCTCAGAATCGTCCCTCCTCCCTCCGTACATTCTCCCTGCTGGGCGCTGTGAGGGGCTGGACCAGGGCTGGGGCTTTGGGTGTGGCCAGGAGGAGGAAGAGGAGGAGCTTGAGGAGGAAGTGAGGGGTGGAGAGGGGCAGGGCTCTCAGTAGCGGTGGGTCTGGTGGGAGTACTGCGGCGGCTGCTGGGAGGTAGAGGAGTATCCCATGCTGCTCTGGGGCAGTGATGTGCTTGGTCCTGGGTTCTGATAGGCAGCATGTGGATTGGAGCGCTATGTGAGAAAGGAAGAAAGAAAGAAAACGGGCGAGTTACTATGGCAACACTTTGGTGGATTATGGAATCATTACAAATCCTTTTGAAAAGTGTGTGAGAGTGTTAGTGTGTGAGAGAGAGCATATAGTGAGTGAGTGTTTTGAGTGAGTGTGTGTACCTGGTAGTCTGAGGTCATAATCAGGCCACTTGAGGTAGTGGTGGGGGGGACCACCCGCACCTTCTTCAGAGGTGGGCCCTGGGCGTGGCTGTTGTCTTGGTTACCGGCATGGCCCGCCCCGTTGGTGTGGTTGTTCCCCTGTTGTTGTTGCTGGTTTTTCTGCAGTTTCAACAGCACGCAAAAACAAACAAACCTATGAATATGCACACAACAGAGAGGCATCCTGTCTGCTCATTCACCCTCTCACCCATCTTCCTTTAAACAAGCAAATAATCAAACAAACAAACACACTTCCAAAACAATGATTTGGTCATTTGGGCAATAGACACACATAAACCCTGTTTGAAAGAAACAAATGCACACATGTGCACACACACACACACGTGTGTTAACATATGTTGGAAGACTGGCAGGAGGATAGCCTGAGACGTCTTACTTTGTCTGCCTTGTCTTCTGGCTCCTCCTCAGTAAGGAATTCCCTTTTAGGGTAGGGTATCTGGCAGCCAGCGAACACACTGTGGGAACACACACACACACACACACACACACACACACACACACAGATCAGAGATCAGAGATCTGTCCATCACTAAGCAGAGCCCACTGGGTGAACTAGTTCACTGGAATGCCCAATAAGTGGAACTAATTGGAAATCCAATAGCTAGCTCACTAGCCACGATCTCAATTTATTCGAGCTGCTCCCAGTCATTTACTGGTTTGGCCTTTATAATTACATTGCACACTGCGGATTCACACAAGCAGCACTGAATAAACTCAGATGAATTAAATGAATCAATGAAAAAAAAAAAAGGGTTAGCCCTTTGACACACATTTCAACATTTACCGTACTTATTGACAGAGGGATTTCATGACAAAACTGAGGTTCCAGTGAGCTAAATGCACACTGGTCCATACTCTTGGCAAGGCCCGCACATCAAAGGTCTGGTAGAATTGGGGTTAGCTCATGTTCTAACTGGCTGGCTGGCTGGCATACAACCCGATCAGTGACAAGTGCAGCATATTTATTTGATTATCAGCATGGCACAACTGATTGTGGTGGTGACATATTTGCACCATTTCAATGGCAACCATGCAAATCATCATTCATATCTAAAACTATTTCTCCTGGAGGGCAGATTGGACATCAGAGTGTTTTATAATTATAAGACAATGTAGTGAATAGTGTACCTCTATAAAGACTAATGTACGACCTTGCAAGAAGAGAGTGTTATACCATGGTTTACAGAAAATCCAAGCGCTCCAATATGACATGCAGTCACTGATTCAATAACTCACTCCAATCAGTCCACAGAACACAGATTATGGGGAGGGAGCGCAGACCAAGCAGACTTCAAAGCACTAGCTAACACTAGCTACTAGGCTCCACGCAGATACATGCACACACACACACGCATGGACACACACACACACACACACACACACACACACACGCACACACACACACACACACGTGCGCGCATAGAGTTGGACTCACTCAGAGGTGGGCAGTGGCTCCTCCAGGAAGTAGGGGTCCTGCATGGCCTGCTCAGACGTTATTCTACGGATGGGGTCCATCGTCAGCAGCTTCTGCAGCTGGAGGAGGAAGAGCAGCAGTACACCACACTCTCAGGAATGAACTCTCACACTCACACGTGGCACAGGCCAAACACAAAACCACCTTCAGAAGGTATTTAGTAGGGCTGCACAATTAATCGAATTTTAATCACGATCACGATTTTGGCTTCCCACGATCAAATTTGCGTGATCGAGCGATATTTCAAATGCGTGCTCTACCCATAGAACCAACCTGGCAACCCATAGAACGCTCCGCTACAAAACAAATCAAGCGCTCCTTAAACCTGTCTGACCATGTGCCTGCATGCAGCCTACCAATGACAGCTGTTCCCTGCACTGTTCAGCCTGATGCACTGTGGACTAGTGACATTATGTTAACTATTAGTAGGCTAGTTAGACTATACAATAAACGACGATCAAAAATTAAATGTGTGGCACAGCAGAAGGCCAAGAGCTTGTCCCTCGAGGCGGATCATCCATTGTTCGAAAATATTTCTGATTTCAGGCAAGTTAAGTTAACCAAAAATATAAGCAAAGCAGGGCTCTCAACTCATACCGTGAAACACATCACATGACGTAAACCACACATGCCTTTTTTATCACGTTAACTTTTAGTCCTTGTTTGCTTCCTCCGATAGCCTACTGTAATAAGAGTTGAGCTAACGACGGGATCCGTGAATTTTATTCATGTATTTTATAAGCTACATGTGCAACCTACAATGTAATGCGTTTCAAGACACAGCCTACTCAAAACGAGTGAACAATAATGAAAATGTAGCCTACACGTCAGTGTTTTACATATCAACGAATGACTAAACCAGGGGTGTCCAAACTGCGGCCAGCCATGCACTTTAATCCGGCCCGCCGAGCATTTATTAGTTTATCATAGGCCGCTCGCTATTTTTTTCCAGCGATAGACGACGTTGTGGTTAACTTTAGGCTACTACAAACTGCTTTACACTCTTCTTAGAGAACGTTTACAATGTCAATGTCAAAACAGCTTGTCACATCGAGATACATAGTATCTCCATTGCAGCAGATCTAACTACGTTATGCTAGTCCATTTAATTGGGGACGCATTTGAGCGTGGGAGAGAGGGCGATGGCAACAGTAGTTCCCACTACTGACCATTTATAAACCGTGAGAGGGCACAGCCATAGGCACAGCACTAGCCATAGGCTATTTGAGTGGAGCTGGCAAAGAGTCTTAAAATGACAGTGCACCATTTATAAATGAATTAAACAGTATTAAATTAACAGTATTTCTTAAGAAATTATTTTTCTACAACAAAATTATTTTGTCATTTAAATAATACAAAACATTATTATTATTATTATTATTATTTGTGTGTGGCCCGCTGGCCAATTTTCAAAACCCAATGTGGCCCTTCAGTCAAAAAGTTTGGACACCCCTGGACTAAACGATTACAGTAAACTCATGAACAAGAAGCAGAGCTTAAGTGGCTAATGGGGAGCGTTGGGAGGATTCCCGGTGGGCCGTTAACGTTTTCCCAAATATTAACAAAGTAGCACGCACAAAACATTTGTTTGGAAGTTTGGAAGTCGCAGTCAAATCTATATTTGCAGTAATTTAGGGGAGTAAATGTGAGGGGAAGAATTTGGGTGAGCCAGATAGCAAGTCCAATATGTTTAGGGAAAAAATATTTTTGTCACTAAAATTAATTAATAATCGTGATAAATAATCGTGATCTCAATATTGATCAAAATAATCGTGATTATCATTTTGGCCATAATCGTGCAGCCCTAGTATTTAGCATCACATTTTTATTCCTGCACAGGTCTAATGGTGGTAGAGAGACAGTGTTGTTCAGTTTGGGAGAAATCCTCCTCACCAAAAAAACTTTATGCTGAGATTAACACACAATCCAAATCTTCACATTAGCTATGTGATCATTACATCCCTAGTATTGTGTGCTACTGCATTCTACTGGCACTTCTCATTCACATGTCTAAACTGCTGTGCTTCAGCCAGTGTCACAGCCACTGTTGGTGTGTGTATGCACAGATTAGTGACCAGGGGCCTGTACTACGAAGGGAGCTTAACCTACCCAGATGTAACCCAGGGTTACTTTGTTAAACCGGGGTTGACAAAACCTGGTTGTATTAAGTGGTGTTAATCAGTACCACGACGCTGATTATGAAGTTGATTTATTGAGCCGGGGTTAACCTAATTGGAGTTTGTGCGCGTTCACATAAAAGGGGCGGGTTGCAGCGCAAGTCACCACTTTCAATGATGACGCGATCACCTTATTTTACGGATGAGGAATGCACAATTATTATGCCAAGTTCTGAGGAATTAAAACCCACTCTACGGCAAAAATCAAATACGTCGGCAGTGAACAAAGCAAGGCAAGGCTGTTGGCAACGTATTGCAGATCGGGTAGCCTAAATGCCTAAAAGTAAAGTTTTATTTCCACATGTTCTTCAAATATGTGTTACGGAGGATTAATAGCTTGCGGAATGTCTGAAATGAGTTGAAATAATTAAATTGCCTATTTTGAGTTCATAGAAATGCCTACAGATGCAACACAATTTAGAAGTGGGCATATAGATTACAGTAATAGGATAATTGAATGTTTAAGTAGCCCCCATTCACTGATTTAGTGTATGCCTAATCCTGTGAACATTTCAGATGCAACACCATTGCCAAACACATGGCAGCAGGTGAAAATGAAACACAAACACATTATTCAGAAGTAGGTTTATATAGTTATAGCTTGCATTAATATTTCTTAATTATGAAAACATGTAGGCCTAGTATGCTTATAGCCTTCACTTGGCCTCTGTTTTACAGCTAACAAGAAAAAGGTGTCTTTGAACACTACTGTAAGGAGTGTTTTACAGTAGCAGAGGAGTTGGCCATCGCAAATAATAGTGGAAGGCCGATTGTGGAAGGGGTTGAGGGAGGCATTAGGTCGGATTCTGGTGCTGTGGAAATGTGTAGCCTTTATGTGCAGGGTACAGTAATATGACATTCAATTCAACAAGTTTGTTAAAATGGTGATTTTAATTTATTAGGCCTAGGCTATGTCCGAGTGTCCGGGTGACATTAGAGACTTCTGCCTAGATCACCTGACAAAGATAACTGTCGGATGACAATCTATATCTTCATAGAGAATATATATATATATATATATATATATATATATATATGGCGGTCTCTAAAACCCCTCGACATCGATTTGCGCTCCGATGTCGTATGGATCATCCAGGTACGCCGACATAGTCTCGAATTAGTGTTAGTGGAGGGGTGGTACTTATAAAGGGTGTGGTTAACGGAAACCTCGGGTTAACCAAGAACATAACCTGCTCGGAGCAGGTTTGAGATGCAGTGTAAATTGCCATGGCAGCATACCTCGGTTAAAACCTATCCACCTTTCGTAGTACGGGTTAATCGGGAAGTTACGCCACACGTGATCAAGTTACTCTCGAAGTTACCCAGATGAGCCAGTAACCCCGCTTCGTAGTACAGGCCCCAAGAGGGTTACTGCTGTGTGTGTGTGAGTGTGTGTGTGTTTGTGTTGGTAGAGAGAGGAGAGAGTGAGAGTCAGTGTGTCAGCAGTTAAAAAAAGATGCCCAAAGAGTAATGGAACAGAAAAATCTATTATAAAAAAACCTGCAATACAACTATAATAGGTCAACCATATGTTGGATGCCATTGAAAGCTGTAATTTATATTACATTAGTGTATGTCTGTGCCATCTTAACAGGCTTATGGAATGTTTGACCCTTACCAAGTGGAATGCTTTGCTGTCAGGTTTGACTTTATGCTTCTCCATGTACTTAATAAGGCTGCAGTTAGTGTACCTGAGAGAGAAGAAGAAAACATGAGAGGGAGACAAACAGTGAGGCAGAGAGAGAGAGAGAGAGAGAGAGAGAGAGAGAGAGAGAGAGAGAGAGAGAGAAATAGAGAGCAAATAAATAAGGAAAGAAAGAAAGAAAGAAAAATAACGAAAATAGGGAATATTATAGAGAAAGAGAAAAAAGAAGTTAGAGAGGAAGATTGTGAAAATTTCTCACCAGCAGAGAGAGTGAGAGAGTGAGAGAGAGAGAGAAACAGACAGAGATAGCAGGGACTCACGTGTTCCTTCTGAAGTCTTTCATGAGCGTGGAGTGCTCTGGCATCTTCTTAATGTCCTCCCAGTCCTTATCTACAAACAGAAGAACAGAGCAGCATGTGTCAGATTAGCAGCATGCTACCGTGCTGCTACTACAGAACTAACTAGAAAATGGAGTTACTGTAGCTAGCACTAGTCAGACCAGCCTCTCTCAGCCTTCAACTAAGTTGTTGGCTGTGTTCCAATTATCAGAAGTTGTTATAAACTTTTATATAAATTAACTTGCCTTGCCTTCAATTCAATTCAGTTTAATTATATTAATAATATAGCACCATATAATGGAACAATACATCTCAAGGCCCTTACTGGGGCTCAATTTGAACATGAACCTTGATTTCCACCTAGAGTGAGCACTAAGGCCATAGGGCCTGACTTCATATTGGCTGGCCAGTAGCCAGTGACTAACAAAAGCAGACCAGGCTGGGTTCAATTGTGTGCCTGCAGGTCAAGGCAGTTCAGAGGAAACGGGACCACATGTACATTTAATATGGGGTTGGATACAATTATGCTTCCTGAATTGGGGGCTGATACTAAAGCCGCAGACAGCAGAAGGCAGAAAACAGATGTATTCAATTCCTGTTGAACATGTGCACCCTAAAAATTCCTTACATTCAACTATTTCAGAAATTTGCTACATGACGTTTCTTATGTCAGCTGAATGGTATAAAAAGCATCACAACACACTTTACTGTCATATTTACTCTAAAGTTTTGGAGTCTACTGCGTCTGTGAACCACAACATAAGTAAAAGCACATGCAGGCCACAGAAGTATAGCAGTGGTCACAGCTGTGCGGAGTCAGATGTCAACACATTGTCTCACTTGGCCATGCACTAACCTGCAGGGAAGCCCATGACGTTGAAGATGCGGTCCAGTTGGTCGTGGTGGTATGGGTTACTGGTTTTGATGTCCTCCTGTCGACAGTGGAATATGGGCTCTGACGTCAACAGTTCTGCAAAGATGCAGCCAATTGCCCAAATATCTGTGGAACAAATCGTTAGAGTCAGGGGATGGACTGCGACAAGAAGTCCTGATTCACACACAAAGATAGGTTGGCAGACAGAAAGACAGACACAGACACACACAAACCTAAGGGAAAGATTCTGAAGTTGAGCAACTAAAGCCATTTCACTTAAGCAATAAGCCCCGAGAGGCTGTAGGTTACACTGATTCGACGTGCTAGCAAAGTGCCTAAAACCCCCTTAGCTGTTCTAAAATCAGTGTTACCTACGGACTTGAGTGGCTTATTGCTTTTCTAAAACGGTTACTACATATATCTGGCAAGATTTCATAAAATAAAGTCACAGCAGCGAGAATTTCGTTCATAGTCATTCTTCCGCCAAAAATATATATTTCCTCAATCTCTGAATGGTTGCCAAGCAACGTCGAGACGCAGCTACTTTAACTTTTGTATCAAGTTATGGTGGCACAGTAATATAGAACGAAATGCGATCAAGGTGTATGTTTGTGCTGGATTTTACAACGCCATCAAACGCGATTCAGCCAATCATAATCAAGGACCGGATTTGGGACAGTACATGAGTTAATACAGGTATACATGAGGGGTGTATAGCTACAGAGGTGACAACACGATATAATATTATGTTATTGTGATTCTGTAGGTTTCACAAAACAGACAGTATCGGGATTTGATTCTGCTCTACATTGCTACTTATCTCTTCCATAAATTGTCTAACCAAAAAGAGTCTGCAGCCTTCTTGGCACGGTAAAATTCACATACTGTCAAATGTTAAAATTGACTCATATTATTGTTCAATTTACGCTGCCATACTGTAGACTTCAAAAGCAATATTATCATTGTACATAAATGTACCAAAATAAAATGTAAATAATAATATCAAATGAATACATACATATTATAATACCTGGTGCCACAGCGATACAATATGATCATGCAAAAAATATTGCGATATTATAATACCAAGTCCAAACTCTAGTACACACTCTCACCCACACTTATATACACACATAGGATACAACACCTAGCCAACCAACCACACTAAAACCCCACTCACAACTGACTTTGGTGCAAATATCCATACAGGCGCACACACACACAGGGGCACACACACACAGGGCCACACACACACAGGCCCACACACAGGTAGGGATGGGCATCGTTAAGAAATTATCGATATCGATGCCATTGTTGAGTCTGCTTATCAATGCGATTCCTTATCGATTCCCATATTGATTCCTGTACCATTTGCTGAACACTTATAGGATGTCTTTGGGAGTTTTTGGCTTTGAATGTCTAATTTAAAGTGGTTTTAGAGAATGAATACAAAGTGTGCAATATCAATACAGATGTTGAATGCTTTAAAATGTAATTTAATAAAATAAAAATTTCTAAAACAAACATTTCTAAAACAAAGCTTTGTATTGGAATCGTTAGTGGAATCGTTAACGTGTGGATGTGTACGATTCCGATGGATCGGAACGTTTGGAACCGGTTCCTAACAGATACCTGGAACCGATTCCCAAGCCTGCACACAGGCCCACACACACACAGACACACACAGACACACACACACACACAGACCGATGGCTTTGGTGTAGTGCCTGGCTCCCAGCAGTAGCTCAGGTGCCCGGTACCAGAAGGTGACCACCACAGGGTCCAAATCTGCTAAAGGCTTCAGTGGTGAGTTAAAGAGCCGCGCAAAGCCCATATCCGCTGCACAGGGAGAGACAAACAAGCACACAAAACAAATACACACATTAACAACAGTGTCATTAGTCATAGATATAATTATAATTGATATAATATATTGATATATATTAGACCTTTACACAAAAACACTGTGCTCTCTCTCTTTTTGGTCAATGCGTTTTCGAAAAATTGTAATACTCCAAAATAGTAAAGAGGGTCGGAGTCCAAAATATGTACTATTATATTTATATATATATATATGTCATATTTTTACATGTAAATTAGGTTTCTGGCAAACAGTTGCAGTTAACATTTGGAAATGTTGCAGCAAATTTGCAGCAATGTCATATGCAAATTAAGTTTGTCACCAGAAGTTCACTGGAAGTTTGCCAGAATTATTGGCTAAGCGTGTTGGCAAATCAGTGGCAAACTTCTGGCAATATTTTCTAGTGAACTCATTTGTTACCCACAAATTTATGATAAAAAAAACATTATTGTCTCTCTGGGAAATAGCACTGCACAGTAAAAGCACACAACACTGTGCCAGAAATGAGGGGTCGACAACTCGAGCCTTGCATTGCGTAATCCCTAATCTTAAACGGTGATGCCAGGAGGATTGTAAACAGGAGTTTGAGCTCTGTGTGTGTGTTCAGACTGGTAAACAGGGGGACGAGTGCTGTTGGTGTATGTGTGCACAGATTAGTGAACAGGACGGTTACTGCTCTTGGTATGTGTGTGTGTGTGTGTGTGTGTGTGTGTGTGTGTGTGTGTTTATGTGCGTGTGTGTTTATGTGCATGTGTGTATGTGTAGACAGGAGGTTGAGTGCTGTTGCTATGTGTGTGTGTGTGTGTGTGTGTGTGTGTGTGTGTGTGGGCAGGTCGGGTCAGAACCAGGGCTTACCAATCTTAACGCGGCCTCGCTCAGGGCCCTCCCCCATCACCAGGATGTTGGCCGGTTTCTGTAAACAACAGCAATAACGTTGACTTTTAGGTTAAAAGAATAACAACAAAACCAACACATACCTCAACAATGTTACTGTTGCTTTTACTGCGTCAGTACAAAACCTGTCTAGTCATAAAGGCCCTCTAGTGGGAAGCCAAAGAATCAAAAGAGCACTTGGAGCAGCATTTGGCCAAATTTTCTTTTTTTAAATGCAGAGGCCTTTTAGAGGCTACAATAAACATGACCAAAATGGCATCTAACCAATAAAATCACATCTCATACACAACGCAGTACAAAACAAGCAAAAGGACAACAGATGAGGATAATACTCCAATCATGATGTGCAGTATTTACTCAAATGTTTAGGTTGCTTCTCCCATTCTTTAGGTTAGTTCCACACCCATCACCACATACTTCAAATACTAATAATGATACTGCTGTACTCGCACTTGTCAATGACAATAACTCCATATCTGCATACCAAGACTCCATTTCCCACCTCACACAATGGTGCACTGACAACTACCTTCAGATTAACATTAGTAAAACCAAGGAACTTGTAATCACCAACACCAGAACACCATCTGACACAATCCACAACCCCACCTGCATCAACAACGACACCGTAGAAATAGTGGACTGTTTCAAATACCTTGGACTCACCCTGGACAATAAACTCAGCTTTGAGCAACACACCACTGACATACAAAAACACAGTCAACAGAGACTCTATGCCATCCGTAAGCTCAGATCACTTTCTGTTGCCCCTTGTCACTTGCTCCTCCTGTACAAAAGCATAGTCCAGCCCATACTCCTCTACTGCCTTCCCTGCTTTTTCAACATGCTAACTGCTGCCAACAGAAACAGACTCACACGCATCACCCATACCGCAGCCAAAGCAATAGGCCTCCCCACTCCTAATTTATCAGACCTCAACAGCACACCAAGAACAGAGCACGGACCATCGCTCATGACCCCACCCACCCCCTCAATCCCTTCTTCATTCTGCTTCCATCAAAATGCAGATACAGGGCTATGGGGTGGAAGCGAGTACGCTTCGGGAAAAGCTTTGTGCCCTCTGCAATAGCAGCACTTAACAACAGATCACAGCGGTGATGGATCACTGTGCCGCCCTCATTCCTCTGTAATGTCAACTGGTGATGGTTTTCCTGTTTGTATCTGTGTAATGTGATGTATATGTGCTGTTTGTGTGCTGTTGTGATATATGTGGGTGGGGTATGTGGTGGCAGGGTGGTGGGTGAAGAACCGTGACTGTGTGTATCTATGTATTTCATGTCTGTGAGGCTTGTATGGTAGGTGAAAACAAATTTCCTATGTAAGGACAAATAAACTAACTAACTAACTAGTTATCATGACATGGTAGTACCTACTAATACACGAAAGTAGGTGGAACATAGAGCCTATGGACACAACAGAGCATGAGCACACAGTTCAGGTACTATATTGATATGTAATACATGCAGAATATTATTAATGTGCATACTGTTCAAAGGACATCATATGACTCTGTACCGTAAATAGATCATGACTTTAGACCATACTACAAATGTGCACCAAAACATCAGAAATCAAGAACCACAGAGACATTTCAACTCCATCTCAATACACGGTGTAGACATATAATAACGCTAGATCTGTCAAACTTTTAACGGTGCAGGGAGACTGCATTCCTCTCCTCTTATGGTCTTCCTCTCCCCAGCTCCGCCCCCCACCCAGGTCACTGTGCAACACTCAACTAGCAGGCCAAGTTCCTTAGCACTAACCATTCATATAAAGATGCATACAACACCACAACAGGAGCCATGACACTGAAAAGAGGACACATATGTATTTAGTCTTACTATGTACTAGTACTTACTATGTAGGACTAAACTAGTGGACACCATTCATCTGTTCTAGACACAATAATGTTCCACACACCACGACAGGGGGAAGTGTAATGAGGACGCATACTTTAGCCCCCCTCTTACCAGGTCTCTGTGCAGGACCCAGTTGGTGTGTAGATAGTGGATGCCATCCAGGATCTGGTACAGCAGGGATTTGACCATGCCTCTGGGCAGCTGCAATGGCTTCTTATTGGCCTTCGAGGCTCTGTGGAACTTAATGATGTGCTGCAAGAGACAAGCCATTAGTGTGTGTGAGAAAGCATGTGTGAGTTGTGCTTTGTGCCACTGGCAAAAGTCAACTCTATAAACCTTCATTGGGTGGGTGTTTTTAATGTGTTACAAGAATGTGAAAAACAGTAAACACCATGGTTAAGTTTTTATGGTTTGGATGGGCAGAGTGCTAGTCAGAATAACAAATCAGAACAGCCCTTCGTGGTTGCACGACAATCCTGACTTATTTGTGGGGTAGGGTTTTCAAAATTATTTTCCTAAGGGCACATCTGCACATTTAGCTTTCCAACAGAAACAAGCTAATGTGTCAGACTATGCTATCTTACATTAGCATAATATTGTTAGTCATTTGATAACATTGTCAAACCAAGTTGTCAAGCAGGCAGAGATGTATACAGTGTAGTGGGCCGGGGCAATCAGCTCTCCACATCAGAGATGAGGCAGAGGGAGTAGAGATGCGTACTTATACTTTCAAGGTTTCAAGGCCATGAAGGGATTTTCTCATCTTTTCATCTTGTATCTCTCAGGAACTAAGGCGAGTTTTCAGGGCTTAATCAATCTTAAAGAGGTTTTGTGTGTGAGTCATTAAGGAGTGTAAAAAACATACAATTGACAATAAATTAATGAACAAATATTATGGCACAACTACAACAGATGATTTATTGGATATTATGTTTGTACATTGAGAGCAGTCCTATCATTTATAAATATAACAGCGAAATACAAAAAATGCTTGATGACCCACATGATAACCATTTTAAGTGTGTGTGTGTGTGTGTGTGTGTACTGTATGTGTGTTTGTATGTTACCCAGAGGTCATGCTCGGCATAGTCGAACAGCAGCCAGACTTTGCGGTCCGCATGTGACAGGAACACTTTCTGCAGGGAGATCACGTTGGGGTGTTTCAGCTCTCTCAGCAGCTGCGGGAGACAGGATGACATCTCAGAACACACCCACACAATCTTCAGCAAGCACACACACACACAGACACACACACACACAGACGCGCACGGTGGCTGGCTGGCAGACACGCAGACACACACACACACACGTGTCTTGCCTCTGTATTCTTTGGGCAAAGTGCACACTATGCCACAGATGCCACCAATCAAATACTTTAAGACAGGAACAAGTAAGTACTGAAACGCCTAATTACATTGAAAAAAATCTACTGGCAATACCCAATATGTCTTTACTTGTGTGAAAAGCCCATATATACATACATAATATTTTCTTTCAGAGTATGTATGCACAAACACATTATGAAAACGGTCAGACTTACATAGGCAACATATATGATATACTTATTCATGAGGTCAACTTATGTTCAGAGTATACATGTGCCAACCCATGCATGCACTTACTGCAATCTCACGGCAAGCAGACATAGAGATCCCCGTGCCTTCAATCTGCTTGAGGGCATAGTCTTTATCGTCCTTCCTGCAGAGGGGTAGAGGGCACATCAGACCATCCGCCCAATAATTACAAAACACAGGGCACAAAGCATAATGGGGGGGTGTTTCACTCTCTCTCAGCGGTGCCTGGAGAATCACAGCTTTACACAAAGGTTTAAATACCCAGAATGCCTCCAGATTGTTTTATGGCAGCACAACCTCTATAAGCAAACATCAGGGGAAGGGGAAACACATTCTGGCATGGGATGAGAGGTAAACACCAAGAGCAGGGACAATACCGGACTGGGAGAAAGACTGGCAAACAGCAGCTCTATCAGACACCCACACAGAGAGACAGATAGTCAGATAGAAATACACTAGTACAGATAGAGACAGTCCAAGCACACACAAACACACACACACATTCATTCACACAACCCCATAAAAAATGTTGTTATGCCTCCACCAGCCTGGTCCAACTCCTGCAGAACAAATTATCTTTTAAACGCTCACAAACAGCCAGCTCCTACGGTGAGACAAAAACATCTTTAAACACTTAAAACTCTTTGACTAAGACTTTTGCCCGCCAGCCTGTCTGGATGTTAATGCCTGTGCCTTTGGATCTGTAGGTCTCACCCAAGAAACCAGAACCACAATCAGGTCCATTTTACTATACACTCTAGTCCAGGCTGCATTGGACTGCAGAAGAAAGAAACATTTTGTGCTAGTGATAATGTTAATGACTACAGGGAAAATCAAATGGTAGACATAAAGGCAAAGTTACAAAAGTAAACAGCTATATTGCATAAAAGCTGTCCATGGCATGTAGATGCAGGCAAATGTATTACATTACATTAATCTGGTATAATAAAGACATTGTTGATCTCAGAATGAGTAAACTCAATAGATAGATAGATAGACAGATACTTTATTGATCCCCAAGGGTATATAAAACCACATGTCTCTCTCTTTCTTTCTCTCTCTCTCTCACACACACACACACTTTGTGTGTGTAGGCCTACATACATATTTTCCCATGAAATATGAACAAGCATTATATCCCATTTTACCTAGAACCGAACACGAAACCATCCAATGCCAAATATTAATGTCAATAATAGTTGTCGTTTATGAAAGACAAAGGTTCTGAAATCAAAACTTCCAGTCTCTGACAAACATTTCACATCCCGTACAGTTTTGTTACATCGATTTAAACAAACGTCCCTACACTAATACAGAAGGCAGGTGGCATAGTTCACGCGGCAAGGGTTACTCATTTCACTCATATTAGATGCGCCATCGATACCAATAGGATGATATAACTAAAACGTCATTGCATTGGTGGGTATTAGGTCAACTCCCCTTTGATACTTAGGATACTTGTGACAGCCCTCTGATCTGAGAGACCTTGCATAATCCCTCCCATTAACACCTGTCACTGATATGACAAGAACACCACTCCTAACATCACGATTGACACATTTCTTAAAAGTGAGAGGTAACGTTACTGAAAAATATCGTTTTCTTTTGCAAACTACACGATTGAACACGTCCTGCATCTTGCATGAATACATCCTAGATCTCCACGCGAACAGTTACAACACTGTTGTTTCCTTGGAAAACACCCGCTACATAGAAGCTCCCAATTAGCTAACAAAACATGTACATCGCTTAAGTGCATGGCTAATTGTATGCATTACCACGACCCTGTGAGTTGACTGCAAAAGAGCTGTTTTCAAGTCAGACAAACTATCAACCCCTTTGTCATTCGGGTCAACAGCAAACCCCATCATCCAGGTGCTGACGTATTGAATCAACTGACAAAGCCAAGAACCCACTTCAAATGAAATCCAGCCTGTCATATAAAAGACCTGTGCCGAACAAAAACGAAATCATGCAAACAACGCATACAGACCTGTAAAAAGAGACGAGAACATTTTAATACTAATGAAAACATCACCCCGAATCGGAGGCCTTGGCTAGCTAGCTTGCTAGGTTAACTAACATTAACGTTAGAGCATTAGGCTAGCTAAGGTTAACTCACCCATCTTTTCTTTTCGCTTTGTACACATGTCCGTACGTCCCTCGACCAACTTTGCATCCTTCGTATTCAAACAGATCTTCGACACGTTCTCGTTCCCCTGTCAGCTTCAATTTGAAATCATAGTCCATTTTCACTGTTGTTGTGGTCTGATCTAGATCCCTCTTCCTTTTAAAGCGTCGCTTGGGAGGCAACTTACTTCAACAGCCACGGTTAGAGAATTAGTTGCCTTCCCTCGCGCTGCTTTTCAACGCTCAGCCTTGAGTCCTCATTTACTGTATGTTTTGATATATTTAAAAAAAATGCACGTTTTTTGTCTGTGGCGAAAACCAGTGATATCTGGACAACAACCCCTTTCTCTGGTATTTTCCTGCTAACTGCGCCTCTCCACCGGTATCTCACTCGGGAGAGTTGAGTATCCACGCACGGCAGTGTCGCAAACAGTCGTTAAAGCCGCTAGATTGGTTCATAGACAAATGGCATGTAATACGAAAAGTGAAGGTAGCATTGATGGCGTACCACGTGGATTTTAACTATGTGTAAAACAGAATAGCTAACTAGCATGTCTTTTATTGCATATTTACAGCATTATATACCACATGGGTTGGTTTAGAATCAATCAGGTAATTTGTAACAAAGTCCCTTATAACGTCTCAGGTACTCTGTAATAAAATTACTGAGAAGATAGTGTGAATTGTGGCATTCAATTAAGTACAAGAAACAGTCGCAGCCATCTCAGAGTTGATTAAAACGTCAATTTCCCATGGTTGGACGTCTTTGTAACATTACACACCTTTTGTCTGAAAAAGCCAATGTTAGCTGTCAATTTGTTGTTGTTGTTGTTTAACAGTAATCCAAAAAATAAATAAAAAAACTGTTCATATATTAGATGATATGCATCAAATTTAGAGGCGCATTCAAATCTGTATTTTAGAAGAATTTCTTAGAGGAACCAGATAGGAACCGGAATCTGTGTAATATGTTGTTGGTCAGACACTGTAGTGTGTAACGCCATTGGTCCCATCTTGGCTACATTGTAATCAGAGCGGAGAGGGAAGAGGACCCGTCCATATTATAGCTGCTGTTTCAGGTATCAAAATATACATTACTGCTAATGTCACCCTAACGTAATCTCACCAAAATCGATGTTGATATTATTATATCGTGTATTATGTTTTGTATTGAAGATCAGTGTCCATATATTGTTTAACAATTGTCAAAACCATTCATTAGCAGACTGCTAACTAGCCATCGACACCAACAAATGCGATGCGTATGTAAAATGACAGCTCGTTTGTCCAGATGGCTGTGACTAACCGGTGTTTGGATTGAGGTGCGGTTTCATAAAGCTTGAAACATTTTGTTCAGTGCTGTAGTGATACTTCTGCAACGCTCGCTTATTGTCTGTTGGATAGGTAGCTAGCTAACTAGCATGGAGACCGACTTTTCTTTGTCATGTCCCTCCTCCGAGATTAAATGTATGGGCACTCAATGTGTCTGTGATCCTTCCTGGGTCGGTGATTGGAGGTTGGGTTGACACCGTCAGGTTTGTTGCTCCGCTGTTCTGCGTTCCTCATCATGGCCTACTACATGGAATGTCATGAATAGACAATAGTATTGCCAAGAAAGACCTTGCGTTTCCTCCTATCATCGCTGTTATATTGTGTCAAGACTGTTTATCGGTCTTTGCTCACGGTGAAGCTGTGTTGACCATGTTATGCTAATGGCTAAAAGGCTTTAAGCTAGCGTTACTGGCATTCATTTTGTGTGAAGGGATTCGCTAATGGAGGATGGTATTTAAAGAAGGTTAAGGGGTGTTTTAAAATATCACCCTGATCTTATTTGTTGTTGAATTGACTATTGATGTAGCTGCCATTATGGTGTTCTTGATTATGTTAGATTATAACGATGTCTAAATGGTGGGGGGGTTGATGTTATGTGGTTGCTGATATGTCAGATTGGGAAAAAAGTGCCCTTTAATGATAGATGTGTCTGATTTAGCCTTATTATTGTCATATGACTCAGGCCTTCAAGTTGTGAATTGCATAATGTATTGCTAGATGTGCCATTTTATTAGGGTGAACCATGCAATCTCATAGATGCTACTTATCTCAGGTATAGTTATCAGATAAATAATAATGTAGCCTACTGCACTGACTATAATCCCACTCTTCTACTGAACGTGACAAGGCATAAACTGTATGCTAGATGCAAGTCATTTTGAGCCACTGTCCTTTAACAGTAACCTTGCCCCCCCCCACCCCCAACCCCCCCCCCTTCAAACAGCGGTTTCCATGGTGATGGACCCTCCGGGCGGGCGAGATGAGCGTCGCTCGTCTCAGGCAGAGCGGCTACGGCGGGAGGAGGCCTACTATCACTTCATCAACGAGCTGAGTGAGGAGGAGTACCGACTCATGAGGGACAGCAACCTCCTGGGGACCCCTGGTGAGTGGTCGACCCCCCCCCCCCCCCCCACACACACACACACATACACACACATACACACACACACACACACATACACACACAGTGTTAAATTGGGAGCTTAAACATTCCTAACAGAGTGACACTTTGTCAATAGAATTTGGATTAATCTCATTCTGCATCTGGGATGTGCTCTTTATATTACCTCCTTTTTTAGACCTGAAACCATCAGACTGGTTTCGGTTTCACAAAGATACTAGCTTCTTCGGAACCAGCTGGGACTTTGACACTATTTAGAGTTGACATTCTGGAGACAATTGTGGACTAGATTCTCTAACAAGGTTTCCCTTTCAGTATGTTTGGCTTAAGATTTTCCGTCTTTCTTTGTGTTCAGATTGCGTCACAATTTTGAAATGGTGATAATTCTGTACTTGTGGACTGAATCTCGATGGAAACATTTAAATTCATTAGATGCATTTAAATATACAGTAGTATGTATGACTATATTACAAAAACATACATTCTTCCAGACTGGAATGATGCTGAATCGCGGCTACCATTCCAGGTAGGACTGACAGCATCTTTAACAAGCCCTCGTTCTGATTTGACGCAGGATGGAAAACCCTGCACTTCAGTGACACTCTGCTTGCCACTGTGCATTCTGCAGCAATATGGGCACCCAGTGCATGGGCCGTGTAGTATAGTATAGTATAGAGTCTTTATTGTCCTATAAGGATATTCTTTTTCACACATATCATTGTTACATTCCATGCAGGATGTACACAGCCTCATACATATAACATATAACGTATAACATATAACACCCCCCCCCCCCCCCAGTTCCCTCCCTCCTCAACACCATACAAGCAAAAAGGTGGACAACGCAGACAACATAAAACACAAAAGAATAGGGGGAAGTTTGTTTAGTGCAGTGATTGCTGAGGGTATAAAACTTTTCTTATAGTGCGCTTTTTTCCAGTCCAGGGCTCTGTATCTGCGGCCAGATGGGAGTAGGTCGAAGAACTGGTTCAGGGGATGGTCAGGGCTGCTTACTATGGTGCGTGCAAGGCGTGTGGTGGCTGTGTCATTTGCATCAGTGAGGCTGGGGGTGGGAAGCTGTATTATCTTGGATGCTAAGTGTGAGATTTTAATGAGTTTGTTCTTGCTGGTGACATTTAGTATGGTGAAGAAACAGGGGGAGCAATAGAGTAAAAGGGGTTGGATGATGCTTTTGTAGAGTAGCAGAAGGAGATGGGGGGCAACATACAGTGATCTTAGTTTGCGTATTGCGTACAGTCTCTGTTGTGCACGTTTCTGTGTAATGGTGACATGTTCATTGAAGTTACGTTTATTGTCAATAGTGAGACCAATATATTTGAAAGTGCTGACCTGTGCAACTGGTTGGCCATGGATGGTGATGTGAGTGAGTCCAGGGGGTGATTTTGATGCATGAATGACCAGTTCTTTTGTCTTGTCAATGTTGAGTTGGAGGTAGTTATCAGAGCACCACAGTGCAAAATCTGTGATGGACTGGTGGTAGGCTGTGATGGAACTGTTGTCTGTAAGTAGTCCTACTATGGCTGTGTCATCTGCATATTTGTAGACTGCATTTGAGACATGATGGGGAAGTCAGGGAGGAAAGGGAGTCAAAGTCAGTCACCCTCCTGATCCCTTAAGGCATAGTTTGGTCAAGTCCACACTGTTTATTGTTCACCTCACTGCACCTCGCTATGGTATTGACATTCTACCTATATCCATTGTCGCTTGTTGGATTATTCCTTTTGAAAAATGTCCTTTGACAACTCTCTAGTTTGCATACCTGACCATTATGTTGGCATTTTGTTAGCAAAGGGTGCGTTTGCTTTATGACAGAATTCAAAGCAATCTGGAGTCTTATCTGGTGACTGGAGGAGCATTTAGACTGATGTTGTCAAGTGTAAGGTGGCTGAGTCATGTCTGGACAAGATGAGTAAGAAGTAGTATATTTTATATTGAGCCTTAAGCCTAACTGATCTGACACTTGTTGTGTGTGGTAAACTAATCTACAGTCTATTGCACGAATACTGTGATAATGCAGCTTCCTCAGTGTATAAAAAAACTCTTAGACGACCTATACTGTCTGCCCGGCATGGATGTAGACACTCTAAAATCAGGCCTAAAATTCAGTTTAATTTTCCAAATACCTAATAAAAACAAAAACATTCTAACATTATCTATCGACCTAACTACAGACTGCATTGTGCTTGTCTTCCATGGCCCTTCAGCCCGACTGTCATCCTAAGTCAGCTAGGCAGCATCCCAATCCCTTGAGACAGGGCCACATATTAAACCCCACTGTGACTATTTAGTTTTTGGCCATCAGATTTTCACAATGCCCTCACCAGTGCTTCTTATACAGAACAACCTGTTACTCTTGTTCTTGAATGACATTCGTGTCACCTCAAAATGGTACGTTAGATTGATGTGCTATGTTAATTTTGTTGTGTGATGACAATTAAAGGAACATAATGGGGATTTAGTGTAAAACTAGCATGGTAACTACACAAAAGGCATGCATAAACGTGACCATCACCAATAGCACCACAGCTGGCACAGATAAAATCTTGCTCGCACTGGTTATGCTAATGCTACTGCACTGAGCTAAAATGACGATGTAGCACTGTCTGTGTAGCTCTGTCTGTCACTGACAATGCTGTGAAAGCCTTTCTTACATTTTCAAGGGCTGGTCTGACTTGGACCACAGAACTGCATAGTGCTTAGTCAGAGTAGGTTGTAAGTAAGTGGGGAATAACTGGTGATGCCATGAGAATTAACTGAAAGATAATTCCAGAACTAGTTGCCTATTAACAATGTACAATAAAAGTAACAAATTGCTGTGTATTGTATAGTATTTAAAATGGCTCATTCCTGATACCTTATGGCTCACAATGTTAAGAAATGGGCTGGCCGTTTTGCAGTGTCACAATGGTGATATTGCACCGTCATGCTCTTTGCTTTTAATCACCATTACTCCACGCTGTTAAACTGGTGAGAGACAGAAGTGCCTATGAACAACCTGGCTAACCTGTGTGTGAATTTGCTCTGCACAGTCATGGTCATGGTGATAGCTGAGCAACCTTTTTTTATTATAAGCAATCCTTTTCATAATGAAGAACATAACCATGACCCTCAGTGCAGTGAAAGTGTACTGTATGTAGAGTATGTGTTGTGAACCAAGGGCATATACAGACAGTGTTTTTGATGCAGCAAACTGAAAGTCGGTGGTTCATGTGCAGAGAGTATTAAAATGAAGTATCAACTGCTGCTGTCCTGCAATAAACTATGCCATTAACTAAACTAATGCATGGGTTTTGTAAAAACAAGCAAAAAATCAAAGCACTTACACTGATAATGAGTACTTAAGTACTTCTGGTCAGGGCCATTAGTAGGGTCCATATTTGAAGACTTAAGTCAGATTTAAAGACACAAGGATCAGTGAAGGTCATAATATGTGACTACCAGATCCCATAGTGTATGTCCTAAAAGAACTCGGTCCACAAAGCAGAATTAATGATTAAGACGGGTCAATGACCTTTACACAGGCTTGCAGCGGCATCCCTAACTGTTTCTGTTAAAGACACAGCGCTCCATTTTGATTAGCTTTTATTTCCATTTCCTGCAGGTGAGGTCACGGCAGAGGAGCTGAGGCAGCGACTGGACGGAGCAAAAGAGAGGGTGTCGTCTCAGCCTCGACCAGAACCACGCCCACAGGGCAACGAAGGTGGAGAGGAACAAGGAAGCAGTGGTGAGAAGAAGAGTGGATTGGATGGGACAGGAGGGGGAGGCAGGAATAGAATGAAAGATTTTAAAGGTGCAGTCCTTGATCATGACCCACTCCAGCCAATTAACACGTTGCTTCAGGAGGACAGAAGCGAGTGGTGAAATTTGATTGGCTGATGAGCTAAAATATCATTAACCTTTCAAATTTAAGAGTCAATCTTTTAATAAAGGTGGAGAAGCAATAATTCACACTGATTGTGTTAATGTTTCTTTTAATCTTTTGCAAATTAGGAATCTGAAGGTTAATTGGGACTAATGGTAGAATTAATTTCTTGGCAATAAGCCTTTGACTCAGATGCAAGACATTTTAGTTCAAGATATAAACATTTTAAGTTGTGTGGAAGGTCTTAGAATTTGGTTAAATTTGTTGTTGCTAAAACAGTTGGTCAGAACTGTTGACTGCAGCTTGAACAGTTGGCCCAAGATGTCGCTGCATCTTAAACAGTTCTCGTGGTGATGTTATTGTTGATGTGTGTGTGTGTGTGTGTGTGTGTGTGTGTGTGTGTGTGTGTGTGTGTGTGTGTGTGTGTGTTGCAGGAGCTCCGGAAGCGGGCTCAGAGACGTCCAACGGTGACTCCCTGCTGGAGTGGCTGAACACATTCCGACGCACAGGCAACGCTACACGCAGCGGCCAGAGTGGCAATCAGACATGGCGTGCGGTCAGCCGCACCAACCCCAACAGCGGCGAGTTCCGCTTCAGCCTGGAGATCAACATCAACCACGAGCAGCCCGACGCGGCGGAGCATGGTGACGAGCTCCCGGTACCCCAACCACCTCCGCCGCCACCGCCTCCTCCACCCCCACCTCCCTCTCAGCCGCTGGCTCCTTCCTCCATCCGCACGGCCGTCTACAGCACCCCGAGACCCACACCCTACACCACCCAGCGGCCCTCCGCGCCCTTCTCCCACGCCCACACCCCGTCTCACAGGCCCACACTCGGGCGGAGGTCCCAGGCCAGGCGCACGCGCAACAGCACCACGTCCCCACTTCCCCCTCCCCCACCTTTACCTGTCCCCCTCACGCCCCTGAGACGTAGCGTGGCCCCCCAGCCCGCGAGCCCCCAGCCTGCGCCCGTAGTCGCTGCCGCAGGTCTGACCTCGCAGCCGGGCCCCGAAGGTGGCAGTGAGGGGCCAGCCCAGCCGCAGCCCCCCTCGTCAGGCCCCACCGCTGGGGAAGCTCAGCAGCAGCAGCAGCAGCAGCAGCAGCAGGAGGCCCCAGAGGAGGCGCCCGAGGACCCCTCCTGTGGTGCACCGGCCCAGGAACCCCACCAGGGGGCGCCGGCTGGGCGCGAGGCACGCAGCAGCAGGACTCGATTGCGTGGGCGCGTGCGCAGGGCGCTGGCCGGGGGGGGGAGTGGGGCCGGTGGCGGCGGCGGCGGCGGTGGACTTACGTCCCGCTCATCACGCCGAAGCCGCTCCCCCTTGCACAGAAGTCCCGCGTCCACCCCGGCTGCCGCTCCCGCTGGCGTCGCCTCCACCGGCACTAGTACCAGCGCGGCCTCGACCGCCGACCCGGCTGAGCTCGGGGGGAGCACAACGGCCACCGTGGCCATGGAAACGGGCGAAGCGGCTTCCGCCGAACCAGCGGAGGCGCCCCTGGCCGAGGGCTCGGCGGCTGAGACTAACGAGGAAGAGGCCGAGTCCCACGGAGGAACGGGCCCAGGTGGAGCGCCAGGTGCCGGGGGAGGCGGGGGCAATGGAGGGGGCGTACGACGCCACCCCACCATCATGCTGGACCTGCAGGTGCGCCGGATCCGGCCCGGCGAGAACCGCGACCGGGACAGCATCGCCAGCCGCACGCGCTCCCGGGCCCGCGCCGCCGAGAACACCGTCACCTTCGAGAGCGACAGCGGCGGCTTCCGGCGCACCATCTCGCGCTCGGAGCGCGCCGGCATCCGCACCTACGTCAGCACCATACGCATCCCCCTGCGGCGCATCAGCGAGACGGGCCTGGGCGAGCCCAGCTCCACCGCACTCCGCTCCATCCTGCGCCAGATCATGACCGGCTTCGGCGAGCTCAGCTCCCTCATGGAGACCGAGGCCGACTCCGAGAACCGGAGCGGGGCGGCCGCCGTGGCCGCGGGGGGACAGGACGGAGGAGGAGGCGGCGGCGGCGTCACCATTGGAAACGAGGGCTTGGGCGCCGGGAGTCACAGCAACGGGGGCTCTGGCTCGGGAACGTCCGAGGCCGACCGAGGTGGGCAGGGTGCTGGGGAGGGCGAGGTTGTGTCCGGAGGAGGAGTGGGAGGCGGCGGCCAGGGTCAGGGTAGAATTAGTGGTGGCACTGGGGTGGCATCTGTGGGCACAGGTGGTGGTGCTGGTGGCGGTGGCATTGGGGTCGGGGTTGGGGTCGGGGTCGGGGTCGATGGCCGGCCAGCCAGCAGGGACACCAACAACCTAGTGGAGAACGGCACGCTGCCAATCCTCCGGCTGGCGCACTTCTTCCTGCTCAACGACGAGGAGGACGAGGAGCACCCGCGTGGGCTCACCAAAGAGCAGATCGACAACCTGGGCACGCGCACCTACGGCCAGGCGAGTCTGGAGGCCGAAGCCGGCCGCGCCTGCAGTGTCTGCATCAATGAGTACGCCCAGGGCAACAAGCTGCGCCGTCTGCCCTGTGCCCACGAGTTCCACATCCATTGCATTGACCGCTGGCTCTCCGAGAACAATACCTGCCCCATCTGCCGGCAGCCCATTCTGTCCAGCCATCACGACTGACCCCACCCCCCTAATCCCAGTTCTCTAGCAATTTTCCCCCACTCACCCCAACTTACCCCACAATGACATTTCACACCTCCAGCCACAGGGTGGAGCTGTGTTTCTGTAAATATGCGCTTCAATGTTTTCATTCATGGAGATCCATTGTATTCAAGCTGAAGGTAGATGGAAAAAAAAGAGATACCAAAAGTGGAATCTATAATGCAGAGAAATTAACAAAGCTTTATTTTTTTAGACCTCTTGTGTTTCAGCGACTTTTTTTTTTTCATTTTTTTTTTCTTTTTTCATTTTTCTTTGCTCCCTGTCTCTTCTGTGACCTCCCTGTGTTGCTACTGAGGTCCCTGTATTACACGCAGCATGACTAACGGCTGCAGAGTTACTCTTAGCAGGACACCTAACCCAGTCATTTTTAATTTCCCCTGTTAGGTTTACGCTATGCTGTCATACACACAGACTCCAGGAGCATTCAGACAGACTGATGGACAGACAGACAGACCTCTGGTATTTAACCCAGCTGTGTAAATATATGGACAACTCATTGCTGGGTTAAAATGATTTCGGGAGACATTGAGATTTTGGGTCTCAAAAAATTGAAGAAATGAAAAATGCTTTCGTTTGCATTCTTAAAAGAATCCCATACGTTTTAAGCGCTTACAGTGGAATCCTCCATTTTGTATTTTTAAAAGCTCTTATTAGAGACCTCCATTTAAATTATCGGACTCCCTTGAAAAGGTATATTAATGCGTATTCAATCAAACAGGATTTTAAATAGTTTTAATCAGGATGGCATTGAGGTGTGTGTGTTTTTTAAAAAAAAATCTCATCACATTTTGTTTTTTATTTTACCTTACATCTTTACGTTTCATCTGTCTATGATTTTGTTCACAACTTGCTGCTTCTCCGGCTTTCTTTGATATGAAAAAGGTCATATGGTTATCATTTACATTATTTTAATCAGCCTATCTTACACTACAGCCTGTGGGCAGCACAAAATGCCAGGTGTAAGGGTGTCTTGATATTTAGGCATTCACTTCATACTTTGTTCAATCATTATTTTGATTATAATTGAAAATGTTGTGTCCTATTTACAGTTTGTACATGTTAGTCCTTGTTCCAACTAATAGGAAATGTTGGAACATGGGGAAAATGTGCATTTGAGTCTCCAAGTGATTAGTCATCTAACATTTCTGGACAAAAAAAAGGAAAGCAGTTGCACTTAACCTCAGCAAATGGACTGTGCGTCAATAGTTTTGCATGATAGTTTTATACCCACCCAGTTTATTTTGCTGTAACATTTTAAAAGTTGTAAATTATCAAAGACAAAACCCAACACAATTATTGTGACTTGCTGAGTGAAAGATAATCAGGAAGTCTCCAACCCATTTTCCCCATCATGCACTTGGGCCAGAAGAAGGTCCAGGTGGAGGAATAGTATTGAATTCGAGCAGATGGGTGGAATTGATCCCCCACTTTGAGACCATTATTTCCAAATGAAATAGGACTGAAAAGTATTATATTTTTAAAATTCACCACAGACACACATTCACACCCTGCTTCTCCTTTGAAGAGCGTCTTTTTGCACCTGAATGACAATGGTCACTTTTTCTCCACTGCCTGGTGTCTCTGCCCATTGCTTCCATGCAGGTGCTCATGCTTCTCTGGATGTTTTGCTTCAGGTCATGAAACTGAAAGCCACCTTTATTCTAGCTGCACCTACTTTTTGCAGTGTTGCACTACCACCACCAGGGGCAGTAAAACATCAGCCAAATGTGAAAAAAAAAAAAATGAAGATCAACATGTTTTTGTTTCGTTTTGTCATTGCTTTAGGTTCTTTTGTTTCTCTGTGTTTGTTGATCCAACAACAGAAAAAGAAGAATGCTGTTTTGTGACATATTGCTTCTTCCTATGCCCCTTCTCTCTGAAGTGTGAGTGTGAGTGAGTGTGAGTGTGTAAAAAGGAGGAAGAGTTGGTTGGCTGTTGTGTTGTGTTTTGAGTGCAAGCGAAGATTACGTTGATTGAGTGTGTCTTAAGGTGTCATTAATCTGAATGTTAAGAAGAGGCAGAGCAAGGGGTCTTTGGCCATAAAGTTCAGAACTGAATATTTAGTTCTTATTTAAGATTAAAACAACAACATGGAGATATGACTATGTATTATGTTATAATGTGATGATAAAAAAAACTGTTAAGAAGAATATGTATTCTGTTACTATGTAATAAAGTAAAAACATGGGTTTCTTCTCTGCCCCTTCACATGGGAATTAAAATAAGCTTTGTTATGCCTGAAAAGTGTTCTGTTGTCTGTCATTTATGACACAAGAATAATCCATTATTGACACAGTGCTTTTTGTTTTGCTTTGAGTTCTCTGCCCACAAATATGTATGACATGAAATCTGGGCCCTGGTACATTTGTGCAGCTTTTGCTATATTATAGGCCTACATTTAACTATAGGCCTGTGGATTTTTTATTTTATTGTATTTAATATGCACACGCGGTTTCCAGGGTGTGTTTAATTGTGTTCCTGTAAACCGAACTGATAGAGATGTACTTGCACTGATAGGATGACGGGATAAACATCCGCCTATGGAAGGGATTCACGCGAGTAATGCGATGGATCACTCTAGTCGCCAGAGGCGCGCTCACGCTCAACATTGCGCGCTACCGAGGGTGACCCAACGTCTCCGACTATGCACCGTCTCCCGGAGACCGCAGCCTTTCGTCCGGCCCGCATTCCCCTGCTGTGTCGCTGAGCTACGAGCTATGCCATCATATCGGTCTCCCTGTCCGAGCCCTACACAGAACCACGCAGGATGTATTTTAACAGGCGATCGAAGAAGATCCACAGCGAGGGAGGTAAGGCATGACATCAGCGGCACCAGCAGTGTGCCAACGGTCGGTGAAGCCTGTCAGTGATATCCAATTTGACGGGATACATTATTCACAGTGCTTTATGGTCTTTGTCGAAATTGTTTGTTTGTATGGCCAGGATGTAGTACATTCGTCCTTGATGGAATCGGGCGAAATTGTTTTTACTTGGTATGCGGCACGGCCCGTGCTTGCCGCTTCGCATCATGATCTGTCACAACCGTTTGAATAGACGACGAGATTATAGTCGATGTCTTGTCAATTCAGCATTTCATCACTAGGTCTGTTGCCCTGACTAGGATCGGGTTTAGTTGTTGGTCGGTGATTAAACGATGGCGCATTTAATACCAGAACCACTGATTTGAAGCCTATACATGTATGGTGTCATGTATTTTTTTACAGATAAGCCGCAGCGTGCATTGCATATATTCGAGTTACGCAGGCAGTAGATGAGGTTCCAGGCTTTGGGTAAATTCGCATAAATTACAGCTAGGCAGACGTCCGATACCCAATACTGATGATGACATGACTTAAAGGTCACGTGACTTTGTAAAGCGCTCTCGTTTTCTAAACCCATCCTGAGAATGCTCGTTCACCTGTTGAGGTAATGCTGCGTCCCCATCTCACATCCAGCATGGGACTGTATGGGTTGCCATTAAACGTGCTCAGAATGTGAATTTGAGTTACGAAATTCAGTGCGGTCTTTTTATAGCCTGCAAAACGGGAGATAGCCAGAGAAAGAAAGGAATGCGTCACTATGCGCTCTCGAGTCTATTGCTTTGCCTCGCTCAGGTATCCAGGCGTACACTGAGAAACGCTACGCTTGGCTACACAATTTCCTCCCTCGGGCTTCATACTGTCGCACAGCGAGGTTGACTTGGCATCGTAGGGTGGGGGGTGCAAGAAGCGATGGCTGACTGAAATAGGATGACGGTGTACTAACAGAGCGAGGATTACAACGAGGAGGTCGCATTTGGGGAGATTGCTGAGGCGTTTTGGCAGAAGACCCGCGCATGAGTGTTTATTTCGTTGGCTTTGGGTGGATTGTAAAGCCCGTGTGAGTGAGGCGCACGTGCTCGCGCGAACGCGTATCTGTTACGCGAGCGTTACAAATGCATTGTGGGTTTAAAGCAAGTGATTGTATAGCGAGAGAGTTTTTGTCGCCTGATGGCCCCCAGCTTGTTCCAGAAATAGCGCCGGGCCATATTGTAGGGAAGTAGTGAGTGCAAATGGACAGCCATCCAGTAGCAAAATAGGACAGCAAGAGAGCGAGTAGTGGGTTTATAATGCTGGCCTCACCAACAGACCAAAGGAGACCAACTCCCAAGTGAGTAGCACTGATTGCATGACTGTCACTCACGCGCCAACCCTGCAGAGTACCATACAATCTAGACCTTATCATTAGCTAACTAACTTTTACTGCAGTGTCTTATGGGACGCTGATAACTTGTTGGAGAGCTTGACCAAAGATCACTTGACTGCTGGCAGGACCAATACCGCCCGCCCTCGCAATCTTCTGGCAGAAAACTCTTCAGTAATCCACTCTTACCCCTGCCCCCATTTCCTTAAGTACTTATGTAACATGCCCTCACACATCAGTGACAGCTGTCTCCTATGGCCCTCAGACTTTTCTATATGGCCCATATGTAAAAAGGAGACAGCGGGAAAAGGATATGTTGAACAGGCCCTGGTCCTGAGAATATGTACTGGCTTATAGCATGATGAAACCAAATATTTCAATCCAGTTGAGGGACATTACTATAAAGGTGCATATCTACGTCTGTTATCTAGGCAGCTTTTATAGGCTACTTACCGTCAGGTTAGCATTGAATTTGATTGTGTGTGTGTGTGTGAGAGAGAGACAGACTGGAGTACATCTTAGATAGGATGTATGAGAAGGAGTTCGCCTTAAATGGATACTTCTGGAATCTACAACTAATATTTTTGAACTTATTTTTAATATGGTAGCCAGTAGTTGCCATAGGGAGTAGGGCCTATACAAATGAAGACCTGGTAAAATGCATTTACTTTAAATTGCCACATGGGGGCAGACTTGTCAATGCTAAAAGTTTAACTGTAAGCATTGAAAACTAAAGGTTCAGACAGGAGAAGATAGACAACATGTAAGCATTTGAAGGAACAGAAAAATCCTATTGCATGGAATTTTGTCTTCACATAGATTTGTATTTTGATGGTGTGTCAGCCCACTGCTCGTTTTCTGTTTCCTCCATATCAATCCAGGCACATCGGTTCTTGAGATGAGCTGTCAGTCGGACAATGATTGACAGTTGTGTATCTTCTATTGGTTTTGATTGTCTTTGGTCTGTCTCAAATGAGACACCACTGATTAAAGGAGAGACTGTGCACTGCATGCACACACACACACACATACACGCACACACACCTTTTCTTTCTGTTTCATCTCAGATCACACACACACACACACACACACACACACACACACACACTTTCCCTCACACTAGTCTCCAATAACTCATCTAGAGCTGTGTTTTTGCCACCTCTTCTCCTCTCCTCTCCTCTCCTCTCCTCCCTCTCCTCTCCTCTCCCCCATCCCCTCCTATCTCTATTGACTGTACTGTCTTTGTATGTGTGTGTGTGTGTGTGTGTGTGTGTGTGTGTGTGTGTGTGTGTGTGTGTGTGTGTACGTGTACGTGTGTATTCATGTCTGTATGTGTATGTGTGTGTTGTTCTCTCCCGCGGCTGGCGTGTGGTCCGGTCTGGTCTCGCCTCCCCAGAGCAGTTAGTGTTGACCCCTCTTAGCCAGGAGTCCCCCCAGCACGGGCTCCCGAGCCAGCCCCTGACCCCGGACCAGCCCACGGCCACGGGCTCCACCATGCGCTCCCGTCTGGTCGACACGTTTGACAAAAGTGAGTGTCTCTCCTGACCAGCAGACCACTGCTACTGCTACTGCTGCCTCTGATGCTGCCCATGCCGTGTCCCTGCTGCTGCTGCCGCTGCTTGTGGAGAGCCTGGTGCATGACGCTCATCTGCCTGACCCCCAGCCTGACCCACTTTTCCCCACCCCACCCTACCCTACTCTAGCTTGGTCCCCTTCCTCTCCTCTCTATAGTGCAGAGTCCTCTGCATTGGTAGGCCAGTGTATGCATATGGATACATACACACATACACACACACATACATACATACATACATACATACTGTACATACATTACATACATACATACAAATGAAAACTGGCATGAACATATAAGGCGGTTTGGAAATGTATACATTTGCAGACATACAAAGCAAGGTTAGCAAAGATCCACATTTACTTACATGCATACACACACTGATTGATATGCAATGGGCACACATAGAGGTTCACATTTACTTTGAAATATCTGCACACATGCACACACACAAGCACATGCGTTCTCACACACACACACAAGTGCCTTCACAAATGGGTATACATACAGCCCAGTTTCCAAAAAAGTTGGGATGCTGTGTTATACAAATAAAAGCAGAATGTGATCATCTTCAAATCGGTAAACCTATATTTAGTTACAAAAGAGAGACATAGACAACATATCAAATGTTGAATCTGACAAAATGTACTATATCATGAAAAATATATCATAATTTTGAATGATGTCTGATTTGATGTCTGCAGCATCTTTAAAAAGAGTGGCCCCATGATTGGGAATAAGAGGGAAAGAGAGTCTCTCAGAAGTAAAGATGCAGAGGAATTCATCGCTCTGTGGAAACCTCTGTGGGTAAATAATATAACAATATAAAAATAATGCTTCTCAGCGTGAAATTATAAAGAATTTGGAAATTTCATCACCTATAGTACATAATATTATTAAATTCATAGAATTCAGTCCAGGACAATCTTTGTAAATAAGGGACAGGGCTGAAAAACAATATTGGATACCTGTAATCTTTGTGGTCTGAGATGGCACTGCATTAAAAAACAGACCTGCTTCTGTAAAGAAAATTATTTTATTAGCTCAGGAAAGTTAATAAACAATGTCTATGAACACAGTTTGATGCTCCATCCACAAATGCTGGTTAAAACTCTACCATGCAAAGAAGAAACCATATTTAGACATAATCCAGAAATGCATCTGTCTTATCTAGGCCGGAAATGCAACCATTTTATCTGGCCCCGGGCCCAACATTTAATTCTCAAAACTCCAGTAATTGGTTTCCTCAGTTCCCAAACATTTAGAAACTGTTGTTTAAAGGCATCCTTAATAGTTTTTAGACCTTAACATAAATTGAAATTGAACCCCCCCCCCCCCCCCCAGGAGTTGTGTTCATACTTTGTTGAAAAAGACGCATATTTTGTTTATTGTTGTGCTTCTCAAATAGAGGGGGGAGCCCGAAAGCAAATCTTGTTAAGGGTGCCTTTAATTACCTCTGAAGGAACACAGTGGTAATTTGTCCCTGACGTATTGCGGGCATCAAATTCAACATATATTTCCAAAAAACAATATTTACTACTGTTTCAACAATTGATATGTTGTCTTTGCACAATTCTCAAGTCAATATAGGGTTTACATGATTTGCAAATTATTGCACTATGTATTTATTTACTTTTTAACTTGACATTATACATCCCAACTTTTTTGGAAACGGGGTTGTAGATTTACATGCTAGCTTGGAAATACACATTTCTATAGACAGAGCCAGATGCCCTCCACACATGAAGGACTCTGTTTGTCATGTACTTTTCTTTATTTCTCTCTTCTACAACCTTGGTGTCTGTCCTTCTCTCTACCCACAAAAACACTTGCTTATTGCATGCATGCATTTTAGGCACGGACCAAAATGCATGCTTGCACTTGAGGACATGACGTGGTGCTGGGACTTTGACAGCCTGTGTTAGAATGTGGGATCCTCACAGCGTGTGTGTGTGTGTGTGTGTGTATGTGTGTCATAGAGGATGTCGTGGGATGCATGGTGGATATCTGCTTCAGCATGTGTGTGCATATTTCTTGTTGGCTGGGGGGAAGCATAGCAGAGAGTGTGTGTGTGTGTGTGTGTGTTCGTGTGTGTGTGTGTGTGTGTGTGTGTGTGTGTGTGTGTGTGTGTGTGTGTGTGTGCATGTGGCCTCACCTGCAGGATTAGTTGGGAAGTGGATTAGAAGCAAGGTGAAGTTGCCGAGACGACAGAGCGCAGATTAACACTGGTGGTCACTGTGGGCTCTAAGAGGCTTTCACTCCTCGCGTACCGCGCCATCGCCATGACAACTGCAACGCACTCGTCCCGCTTGCCCCACTCGAGCAGACCCTGAGGGTCAACGTTGACCTGTGGGTCACCTTGGCAACAGGAGCAGCATGGCCGTGAGGGGTAGGATGATGTTGCGGCGAGGGTCCGTAGGTAACGCTTTTACTGGCCGCAAAGTGCGGGCATTTCTCTGGAACTGCTTTAGTGTGGGTGGCACAGCGTCAGCCAATGAGAACCAAGGAGGCTCGTCTCTTTTCACCTTCCGTTGCTCTGCTTGTCTGTGCATTTGTTCCGCATTTGTTGTTTAGGATTATGCTGGTGAATGATGATTTAGTGTTTTTCATGGCTCCTTGTGACTGCAAGGTACTTTGCTTGCTCTCTAGTGTTGTGTCTACATACAGTCACAACAGTACAGAGAGAGAGAGCGTATGTGTTTCATCACTTCCTACACTCTGCCAAACTTTCCTTTCCTTTCCTTTCACTGTCTATGGCTGTCTGCAACGGCGCTCCTAGGGTTACTGTTATTATTGTTGTGCAGCTAATCCCATGACGAGAACTCAATGCTGCCATGCGATCCCCTCCAGATGTTCCTGCCAATTAGCGTGTTGTCACAGGCGCTGAGTGACGGGCACTGATATTTTATGCCATCGGAGAAGGGGAGCGGCCTGCATGAATTGTCCGTGTAGAGCGGTGTAATAAGCACCCTGATATGCCATAGGCGAGGGGATGAATTATGCATGATGGAGGAGGGGTCATGTATAATTCAGCAGACCTCAGACACGGAGGAGCAGTGAAAGCCTGGCACTGAACACCATGCTGTGGTCCAGCAGGCTGGCACACCCAACAACCCCCCCCAACCACCCATATGTCAGCGGGTCATCAGTGCCACACACATGACCCTCCACTCACCCCCTTATACATGTGTGCATATTACACATGAGTAGTATATGTGCTTATGGCTATAACTGACCTGTAGATGAGGAGGCTTCTGTGTTTATGTGGTAATGTAGCTAAGGTAAATATGGGTGGATTTTCCAGTTCTATAAATCAAGGAAGTAAGCAGGCAAAGGGGATTCTTTACAGTTATGCATGCATGGAAACGTCACGAGAGCAGCAGTGGTGGGTATACTGCCGAGTGTGTTGTATTGAAGAGTATCTCTGTTAATTGAGCAGTTTTTTGTGAGTTTTTTTTTGAGAGTTTTTTTTGGGTGAGTAGAATCATGAGTCACGCGGTGTGATGAAGCAGATGAATAATTAATGGTACGGAGGAATCCAGCGTCTGCTTTTGTTTTTCATGGCCTGTTTGTCTGTCTGATAAAGGACACCTGAGCTCTGCTAAACTGGCTATTTTCCTTTGGCCTAGCTCAATGGAATAGAACCTTGAGTTATTCATGGGCAAAACAATACGAGTGAGAGAGACGTGGCCATAACCTTCAACTGCACGTACGTCAACCCAAATATCTAGATTGGCAGAGTAAGTACCCAAAGATCTAGATTGGCAGAGTAAGTAATTACTGTAAAGCTAATAAATCAAACCGTAATTGGTTATATGTGGAAAGATACAATGTTCACCAGCAGATGAAGGATATAACGTATGAGACCTTAGGTGCTGTTAGGAGCCTATTATCCGAAATCTTGTGTGGAGCTATTTTCGTCTTCCCTGTCAGGACGTACAACTCGGTTATGTGCAAGGCAGCTCAGCGTCCTAGGTTACATCACCATCATGAATTTGTGATCATTATGAGTAAAGTTCAAAATCCAGTTTGCTCCAACTGAAAGTGTGTGCATTTACATGTCATGTATTTTATGCATGCATAAAGAGAGGAGCAAAGACATCGATGATATAATAGACTTGGATGAGCCCGGGATCTGTTCAGGTCTATTTTACAGGCCCAGGACAGCAGCTAATTAGCTAAGACCATTAAGTCATTGTGCCTCTGCCCCGGGGTGAGGATAGGCTGCATTTGTTGGGTAGAAGGTAGTACAAGGGATCAATTGATTTAAAATCATATAATCTATTAGGGCTGCACGATTATGGCCAAAATGATAATCACGATTATTTTGATCAATATTGAGATCACGATTATTTATCACGATTATTAATTAATTTTAGTGACAAAAATATTTTTTCCCTAAACATATTGGACTTGCTATCTGGCTCACCCAAATTCTTCCCCTCACATTTACTCCCCTAAATTACTGCAAATATAGATTTGACTGCGACTTCCAAACTTCCAAACAAATGTTTTGTGCGTGCTACTTTGTTAATATTTGGGAAAACGTTAACGGCCCACCGGGAATCCTCCCAACGCTCCCCATTAGCCACTTAAGCTCTGCTTCTTGTTCATGAGTTTACTGTAATCGTTTAGTCCAGGGGTGTCCAAACTTTTTGACTGAAGGGCCACATTGGGTTTTGAAAATTGGCCAGCGGGCCACACACAAATAATAATAATAATAATAATGTTTTGTATTATTTAAATGACAAAATAATTTTGTTGTAGAAAAATAATTTCTTAAGAAATACTGTTAATTTAATACTGTTTAATTCATTTATAAATGGTGCACTGTCATTTTAAGACTCTTTGCCAGCTCCACTCAAATAGCCTATGGCTAGTGCTGTGCCTATGGCTGTGCCCTCTCACGGTTTATAAATGGTCAGTAGTGGGAACTACTGTTGCCATCGCCCTCTCTCCCACGCTCAAATGCGTCCCCAATTAAATGAACTAGTAGTTAGATCTGCTGCAATGGAGATACTATGTATCTCGATGTGACAAGCTGTTTTGACATTGACATTGTAAACGTTCTCTAAGAAGAGTGTAAAGCAGTTTGTAGTAGCCTAAAGTTAACCACAACGTCGTCTATCGCTGGAAAAAAATAGCGAGCGGCCTATGATAAACTAATAAATGCTCGGCGGGCCGGATTAAAGTGCATGGCTGGCCGCAGTTTGGACACCCCTGGTTTAGTCATTCGTTGATATGTAAAACACTGACGTGTAGGCTACATTTTCATTATTGTTCACTCGTTTTGAGTAGGCTGTGTCTTGAAACGCATTACATTGTAGGTTGCACATGTAGCTTATAAAATACATGAATAAAATTCACGGATCCCGTCGTTAGCTCAACTCTTATTACAGTAGGCTATCGGAGGAAGCAAACAAGGACTAAAAGTTAACGTGATAAAAAAGGCATGTGTGGTTTACGTCATGTGATGTGTTTCACGGTATGAGTTGAGAGCCCTGCTTTGCTTATATTTTTGGTTAACTTAACTTGCCTGAAATCAGAAATATTTTCGAACAATGGATGATCCGCCTCGAGGGACAAGCTCTTGGCCTTCTGCTGTGCCACACATTTAATTTTTGATCGTCGTTTATTGTATAGTCTAACTAGCCTACTAATAGTTAACATAATGTCACTAGTCCACAGTGCATCAGGCTGAACAGTGCAGGGAACAGCTGTCATTGGTAGGCTGCATGCAGGCACATGGTCAGACAGGTTTAAGGAGCGCTTGATTTGTTTTGTAGCGGAGCGTTCTATGGGTTGCCAGGTTGGTTCTATGGGTAGAGCACGCATTTGAAATATCGCTCGATCACGCAAATTTGATCGTGGGAAGCCAAAATCGTGATCGTGATTAAAATTCGATTAATTGTGCAGCCCTATAATCTATATAATAAGGTGTACACCACTTTATGCAAACATGTAACTTTAGATTTGTATTAATTGTATCAATTGACAAATGAAGGACAGTTGTGATGTCAAAGGTTCTGTGTGTGTGTGTGTGTGTGTGTGTGTGTGTGTCTCTCTATGGCACTGCGTGTCTTCCATGGAGTTGCTGATTCCACCCCTCTGTGTCATGAATTAGTTACCACCCCCCCCCCCCCCTATTGACGAGTAACCGAGGCATTGACGTTTTTTGTATAAATTAGAGCTGTCATCAGCCATGGCTGGAGGGGTACAGCAGGGATGAGAGGCCCATATCGATCCCCTTCCTTCGAAATCAGGGTGTGCCGAGCTGAGCTTGGTGTGAACATACCTTGGAGAGAGCATTGACTTATCAGGAGAGGAGAAACAACGCTGGGTAGGTACAGTAGGCTGAGAGGTAGGACCAGGAGATGCTGCTCCCTCTTCTAAAAGCTTTTGCACTCAGCATTGCCGCAGTCTGTCGTCGTGCATACCCCTTCGACTTTGCTCATTGCTTGGGAGTTGTCTGGCTGGTTAAGTTAGTGCTTTCACTCACTCATAGCAAGGCTACATCACAAGCACCGGTCGTCACGTCACCCATCTCCATTTGCAGGTTGCCCGTGTTATCCGGCTTCATCGCGTAGGCTACGCTGGACGGAAGTCACCTTGAGGTATCATTAGGGACCAGAGCGCTACAAATCTGACGTGTTGTTATAGTCTATTTTCTAAGTGAGCTGTGAAGCGTGGAGGGGTGGGGGTGGGGGGTCTGCGGTCTGCTGCGACTGCAGGTTAATGGCTTGGACTTTGTCAGGGGTGAGATTAGGGGGCACTGGTTATCGGCATGGGGGGGGGGGGGGGGGGATTTCCCACGACTCTGACTTTTCAATGTTACTCTCTGCCCTTAACATTTGGGTTCACATCAATAATATATTCATTCCCTGGAATGTGACAAGGAGTGAAAGTGTGTAAAAGGGGTAAAAGTGTCTTCTGTGATCAGGTGCTAAGGGCATTAAGTAACAACTTGCAGGTTCCCCTTTTTTGCATGTTGCTTCCTTCCGAGATGTTTTTTGTGCATTGTGTAATTAATCATACTGTGTTACGGCTATGTATATTGTGTGTGTGCATGCATTTGTATATCTATGTGTGCATATGTGCTGGGTGTGTGTACATTTACTGTATGTGTGTGTGTGTGTGTGTGTGTGTGTGTGTGTGTGTATGGGTTTGAGTGGCAAGAGGAAGAGAGGGACCTCAACTGATGTGTGACTGATGTCTATTCTCAGGACTATTTCACTTCAAGTTTCTGCATGCACTGTGGTAGGGTTTCTCTGCATACTGCTTGTCTTAATGTTATCAACCACAAGCTATCAGGCTCAGCACAATTGAATTTAATCCTCTCTGGTGACATTACCAATTCACTCATGGTGGAAAATATGGTTAAATTAATTGGAGGCAATAGTTTATAGGCCTTCAGCAAAGAGGGTGATCAGGGATACTTTTGGTTCTCCACAGCTGTTTAGAATAGAGTTCATAGAAATAGTAACTTGATCCGCAACATTTGTTGTTATCATTGCTTAAATTATTTATATCTCCCTATTATATGATCTGTCCAGTTGCAAGAGAACAAGAGTGTGTGTCAACGAAGTGCTTAGACGTGTTTCCAAATCACATCCCTTAAGGCTAGGATATCCACCGGAATTAATAGGCGGTGTGTTTTGGGATATCCTCTGAGAAGCGCAAGAACCACTGGGAAGCGAAAGCACTGAAAGTGATCTCCTGACGGGTGATGCCTTGTTCCATGAGTAATTTAAACCAGTAAACCGACCTGCGAGGCGCTGAGACGCTGCACTTTTGTAGTGTGCCTGGCCCTTTAAATAAGCTGCGCGCCCATCCTTCAGGGAACACTAGGGGAGAAAAGGGCCGTTGTCTGGCGGAGTATCGTTAATTACCGAGCCGGTGAAAAAGGGGACCATAAAAAGACATCCTCGCTCTGCCAGAGGCGGCCCGATGACACTGAAACCGAACGCTCTCCAGTCACACCTCGTGGTCGGGTACAAGGCTCACGGAGACATTGAGTGAGGAGAGAGGAGTGACGGCGGACCCTCATCAGTCACCGCCCGTGCTTGTTTTGCCAGGCCAGCTGGGTAAACTCTTTCGTCTCGCCCATTCATTATTCAGAGACATGTATGATGGAAAAAATGGAGGAGTGTGCGTTAACGCGCGTTTGATTTGAAAGTGAATATTAATAACAGACAAGGGCATCAGCGAATCACAGGCTTACAATTTGGTTCGATGTGATCAGAACGCGTCTACTGTATGCAACTCGGGTGAGTGTAATTGCAATTGCGGAGTGTGTTGCTTTACACTGTAGATGCCGGTGTGTGAGTAAGGCTTCCCGCAAAAGGTGGTCAACCTTGCTCTGTTTGTCTGACCGCGGTGCATCCATCAGCACATTCTATAGAGAGGGTCTCGTGGGCGTCGCGTGTGTTGTGTACTGGTGACGGAGCATCGAGCGTAATGAAAGGAGAGCGGGGTTGGGGATGCGAACGGGTGTTGAGGGGGGGTGGGTGGGGGGTGTTTAGAATGGGGAAACGTCATTAACATCGAACGGCAGCTTGCGTCAGCATACAGAAGCGTTCGTATTGCCACACACACTAAAGTGTAAACCCACATCTTTATGTCTCCCCTTGTCTTCCACGTACACTCATACTAGCCTCGCCTCTCTCCCATCAATCGAACGGTGCAGGACCTGCTTGCTCGTCCGCCGGTTACCGCAAGGCAGACGATGAGATGTCCGGGACCACTTCACAGGCTGACCCCATAGACGCCACAGCGAGGATTGTCCTCCTCAACCACCCCCAGACCACAAAGTTCTGCGACAACCATGTCAGGTAAGCTGTTGCCTATTCATCCTTATCATGTTAACAAGAAACTCTGATGTAACCCATTGCAGAAGTGAAAATTCACTGTGTATGTACTTTTCTTAATGAATGCACACACAGTCTCGCTCAAGTTGCACTGTTTAGCCAAAGAACCAAAGGTGAAGTGTCAGATAAGGCTATCTGGGAGTGAACTCTGTGTGGCACCTTGAATTGCATGTCATAGTACAGTGTAGCATTTTACAACAATGCAGGCTTTCCAGCTTGTTAAAAATCTTTACATGTCTGACTATTCATGCCCTGGTTGCGGCAACCCCTTCAATTTGTCATGAGGCTACTCTCAGTTATGATCAAAAATGATGTGATGTCATGACATCCACTGTGGGACTTGACTTGCCTCCCTCTTTAACATCATCTGTATGCTTCTCTGTTTTTTTGGTTTGCTTTTGTTTTCTTGTTTGCCAACAAAGGGCCATTCTTTTGTCTGTTCCTGTGGGCTTTGTTTAGATGCAACGGGGTTCTTTCCCAATTTCACACTGGGAATATTCAGGAACCTCCTTGTGTATGGGTTTGTGAATTGGGGTTATGCTTTTGAAACACTAACATCTCGGATGATGAATCACCACTGAGTGCGAGGAGCCTGTTAGATTCATGCCAGATCTGAATGGATGTGAAGTGCTGGTGTAGTTTGCACAAGGAAGCGTGGAGATAAATTGTTGTCATGTCAAAACGCAGTGCGGCTTGGGGTGCAGCAGTGCCGCTAGTGTTCTGTAACGCATACAGGCTTGTTGTCTGACCAGAGGTCATTTCCTGAACTCACTTCCCATCTCTCTCTCTCCTACTCTTCATTATCAAATAAAGGCAAAACCTTAAAAACCTAAAAAAATATATTCAGCAAGGTTAATGGGGCACTAAGGAGTAGGAGTTGGTAGCCTAGTCTTTATGACTGAAACTAAGAAAAACAAACAGCTAGTAACCATACTATCAACATACCCATTTTAACCCAGTATTTAAGTCAAGCATTCATTTGTGATACTGGGATTTCCTGTCAAATTACCTCAGTGATCGGTCCAAAGTAGTAACCTTAGCTGAACAATTCTGTCACACCGGGACTGATTTTAGTTAAAGCTACTGAGCAGAAAACAATTAATCAGACTGCTAGTACCAGAGGGAAAGGCCATTCCTTCATTCAGGAGTGTATATCCTGGAGAGAAGATTACTGATCCCATCTACTACAGTAGTCGTAACACTGAACACTTCAAAGCTGATTTCTGCACTGAAGCACTGGCAGACCTGAGCGAGTGCACTTAGAGCCCATGCTCCTGTGTTTATGTGTGTGTGTGTGTGTGTGTGTGTGTGTGTGTGTGTGTGTGTGTGTTTGTGTATGTGTGTGTCCAGCTTGCGCTCCACTCCTTGTTCCAATCCCAGCCTATGCACAAGCCCGGATAGACCCTCCATGCTGGGCAATTAAAGGAGAACTCCGGCGATTTTTCACACAAGTCTCTGTTTTCTCAAGGTCACAGAGTACTGTGGTACGAAAGAAAAACGAAACAATCGGTGTTGCATGGCTTGAGTTGCTGCAGCCAACAGCTGGAGCAGCCAGGCAGGTACAGCGCTACACTTTGGGGGCATCTTTAAATTAATTCGCTGGAGCTTTCCTTTAAGCCACTGACCCCAGTGCAGTGACAGTCTTCTGCTGTCATTTGGTGAGGGTTGTTCAGAAGGAGGGGGAGCTGATCGGATATCAGTGGCTAATGGATGTGCTCTGTCTGCTGAAACGGCTCCCCAGAGACACTGATGCAGGTTGGGAGCATTTGTCATTGCGTTTGTGAAATTACATTTTACACTCCAAAGGCCCTATTTTGGCTTGGCTTGGTTTCTGTGATGTGATTAAGGTGGGGTCTGTTACACAGTGCTTTTGGTTGCTGATTGGTCAGTGTGGGGTCAAGGAGACATGTGTTTGGACGGCGCTCGCCCACTCGGTTGCCTCGCGTCTTCCTGTCTCCTCGCCCCCACCACATTCCCCACCGGTCCTCACGGAGAGAGCTGCAATTGATTGCTCTCAAGATGCTGGCCTTGATTTTGTATGCACACACACACACACACACACACACACAAACAGACACACACACACACACACACACACACACACACACACACACACACACACACTCACACACACACACGCATGCATGCACAAGCACACACCTCTATCTCTTTCTCGTCGGCCGCTGTTCTCTATGCTCTCCATCATCCATGTTCAGGAGTTGGATGATATGAGCTGTTGCTTGTCTGTCTCCTAATGGCTCTGCCCAGGGCTCTGCCATAATGTCATCCATAGCAGAGCCTTTTGCTCTTTGGTGTATCATCATTTCTTCCTGCTTGTATTATGTTCCTAATGTTACCATTAGTCATCAGAATTCATTTTAGTGAGTAATATGGGAATGATGATGATGATGATGATGATAATGATGATGATGGTGTGCAGTGTTATACTGTATTTTGCACTTCATCACCTGTCTACTTGCATTAGTTTCATTAATTGTTGAGACATTGTGTTATTTTGTTTCTGTAGGCTTCTACAGTTTGTTTTGTATTTGCATTTGTTTTTTTATCATTTATTACCGATATCTCCACCTGACTCTGAGAGGGCCTTATCATGCAAACACCATATGACTGAAATGTGATATCACTGGATATGGGAAGCATGTGGAAAGAGCTGGTCTAAACTGGGCTGTGGCTCACCGCAATGCTAATTAAACTCATTGAATATTTCCAGGTCATTTGATATAGCCTAACACACATTTACTGTACCACTTGTGAAGACTGATATTAGTACTCTGGGAACAGACTCCGCTGCTGTTTGGGAGCGGTCATGTAGCATAGCCTACACCTGGCTGCTAGTCGAGTTGAGTCGTCTCCTACTACAGTAAGATGGACAGTAGTGTGTCACCCAATCCAGTGCCTTGTCTATCCTTTTACACGATCACCATGACCATGGGCCTGACCCATAAGACCTCCACAGCACAATCAGTGCACCCGGTACCGGTGAGGTCAGGTCAGGTGGGGTGACCTGTGTGGGTTGTGTGTGTGTGGGGTGACCCGAGTCCATGATGTGTCTTATCTCTGGCTCTGTGATTAGACTGATGGCAGTGGTATTGCATGTAATCTGTGAATCAGGCTGAGCAAGGGGAATGTATGTCACAGGGAGGTTCCAGTGACTCCAGGTCATGTTCTGAACTTTGTGTGTGACTTTGTGTGTGTGTGTGTGTATGTGCGCGCAGCACTGTTAAGCATGTGAGGCTATGAACTTGATTCTATGTAGAGCCTTAAGCACAGCAAAGTGGTAAATGTCAAGCCTGATTACACTGTAATACTACCATCTTGCCAACAGTGTATTAACATATAGTAACGGAAGTACATGGTGTCTCATTTCCAAGGGGAATATTCTTCACCCCTATGTCTTGCCACTCGGTTTCGAGGGACAAGGGCTAGGGGTAAGATGAAGGGATAGGGGAAGGGGAAGGGGTAAAACAGAGCATTGAGATTGGCCCATAGTACAGATAGTTGTCCTCATTGCCTTCCTTTTCTTTCTGTTTCATCTCAGACACACACACACACACACACACACACACACACACACACACACACACACACGCACATGCACATACGCACACACACACACACACACACACATACACACACACACACACACACACACACACACACACACACACATACACACACACACATATATACACACACACACACACACTCACACACACATTCACTCACACCTCTTGGGAATGTAAGGTGAATGCTGGGCATTGAGCCCTCAGGAGATGGCTAATTTACTGCAATCTCTTTATTTTTAGTCGCCCCAAAAACACTCTTGCTGTGCTGCACTTTAGCTATTTCAAGGCCTCTTAGGGCTTGATCAATACATGTGCTAGACTGACAGCTTTGGCTCTTGAACAGTCCCAGCACCCTTTTTGGGGCCCCCTGTAGTCCAAGTTTAGACGTGTGGATGGACAGTGTATTGATCCCATTTCATGCTTATGCCTAGTGAGGGGCCAAATGGAATGCCAAGGTGCTTGCTTTTAGGATGGGTCAATTCAGTGCTGTCTAATTGAGTGTATTTTTAGAGCAAGGTGAGTGCACTTGTATGAATTCAGCCTTGTTTGTTGATTTGTTTTTTCTGTTGTTTTATTTTTGTCTTGCTCCTCCACCCCCACGCCTCCCGCTCTCCTCTATCCATCAGCACGACCAAATATGGGATCCTCACCTTCCTGCCGCGGTTCCTGTACGAGCAGATCAGGCGGGCGGCCAACGCCTTCTTCCTCTTCATTGCACTGATGCAGGTACTGCTCCGCAATGCACCACACCTCACCGCACCGCACCGCACCGCACCGCACACCCACCCAACACACCAGGACAGCCTACAGACAATCAGCCACAAGGGAACATCTCTTCCTCCCAGCCAAGCCTGCTTTTGGGGGATGGGGTGCGGGTGTCTGTGGTCTACTGGTGCTGATGCTGGAGTGAGTGTGGAAGAGGGGTCAAATTTGGAAAATGCTTGTATCTGTCTACAATTCCCAGTGGCTGGTCAGTCTGTTCCCACCCAATGCCCCGTCACTAGTACACAGCCAGCCAGCCAGCCAGCCAGCCAGCCAGCCAGCCAGCCAGGGAGACCTGTCTGTTCCTCTGATGTGTACCTAACCTGACCTGGCTCTGGCACTGATATCAAGGGCCAGCGATGGCTCAGTTTCAAAGTTAAATGCAACCTGAGCAGCCGCTCCCATTCGTTGTTGTTGTCACCGCAGTTCCCAATGTTTTCAGCCGCGCCGCGCTGCCGTGTTTCCTCTCTCTGCTCTGGTCAGCCAGACCGGCGGCCATGTTGTCTGTTTTAAAGACAGATCTTTGTCTTGTTCCTCTGTGTTCGTTGTGTCCTCCTCACCCCACTGCTGTCCATCTCTGTGCTGGTTTATGATCTCTGCTCCTTGTGCAATGTATCCTTGTCCTTGTTTGCTTACAGTGTTTCTTGGTCCAGTTTTGAGGAAACTACAATCTCAAAGCACTTTACAGAGCCAAAGGCCTAAACCCCCTAGGCCAGTGTTTCTTAACTGGTCGCAGAACCGTTCTGGGTGGGTCGCGGAGCTTATGTTAAAAAATAAGAAATCGTTCATTTAAATTGCTACCTTATCAGATCTAATATTGGACCTTTGATAGACTTTTTTCTTATGTCAATCATTTCCATGGACATAGATAGACAATGTTTATGTGACCGGTCATGTTCGACATCATTTTAGCGGTAAACTACCCTGGGAATCCAGAGTTCTCGCGAAAGCATTTGCTCAGCGAGAGACTCTGGCAACGAGTAATGATGCACGTAACTTGTGCCCCTTACATCACGGGGAACCAATCATATCTGTGTATCTGATATAGGTGGGCCAGAGGCGAGCTAAACAGATGACAGACGTAGTGTTATCCAATTGCGTCGAAGTCCGGAATCAGTCAGTTAACATTGATCACATAGTGTTATCCAATTGTGTGCAGTGAGATTTTCGTGAATGCGTGGTTGGTGCCGCCCCTCGAGTTGGGCCATTACATTAATCGTGGCCAGACCCTTAATCCTTCAGATTGGGTCTGGTCCTCCAGGCTAGCGGTAAACATAAGTAGGCTGAATATTTGAAGTAGGATATGTATTCACTTAAAGCAGTGAATTGCTGGCACATGAGCCCATGAAACCATCAAAACGAAAATGTCACATGGAAACCAAGCGCTCCTGTCAAAGACAAACCTGTCGAGTAGCCTACTTTGAAAAGTGAAGTCAGGAGTTGAAGACTTCACAAATGTAATGCCAAACTTCAGCATGGTCCAAACAAATAGGCCTACAGGCACTTCGCATGTAGCTCATATCTGTTGTCTTGAACGCTTAAAAAAAAAAAAAAAAAAAAAAAAATATATATATATATATATATATACACATGGGAAATTGTGGGTCCCAAAGCCAAACCAGTTAAGAACCACTGCCCTAGGCGATGGTGGTGAGAAAAAGCTCCTTTTTTTAACCTGGGCCTATGTGATGGGATGCTCAAACTTGAACATGAAAGGACTTTATTGAAATGTTTAAATGAATAAAAGGAGTATCAGTTCTGTGATACATTTAATATGTGAACTAATTGATGATACTGTGTGGTTTGAAACATATCTCAGTACTATACTGTGTCCGTCTTTCACCAAATGCTTGCTTCCTGTTTCATATTAAATAGAAATATTTGATTCATTTGAAAAAGTTAATACAGAATATGTAGACGTTTAAAACCGTGCTGCAGTTGTGATTCTCCCCTGAGCTGAGAGTGAGAGACCCTGCCTCTGCGCATCTGTAGAGCAGTTCATGTCTGCCTGCTCTGGTGAACTTTGACCCGGATTGTTGTCATAGCTGCAGGGCAACATGGGGGCTCAACTGACCCCTCATGCCTGAAGATGCACTCCCGCGGACCCACCATGACACTGGACACCCATGCAGACATCATACACTGAAAATAAAACTCTTCCAGGCAAACTGCCATGATATGGGTGCAGCGCAACATGATTGTCAATATCCAATGTTTAAACAGCTGCAGTTTGAAGCTTGCAGAAACGCTTATGTGGTCTTTGCTGTTGTCAACACATACAGTATCTGTTGTTACACAGAAAATAAGAGGCAATTTTGACTTAAAACAGAACACAGACAAACATTCATAATGACTCTTTTCAAGAACCTCTCTGAATACTCTGAGAATAATCATAATGTGACGGAGAGTGTGATCTTTACATTGGCTGATCAATTTGTGTGAGTGTGTGTGTTATTTTGTTTTCTCTTGCAGCAAATCCCTGATGTGTCTCCCACGGGACGCTACACCACGCTGGTGCCCCTCATCTTTATCCTCACGGTGGCCGGGATCAAAGAGATCATCGAGGACTATGTGAGTCATCATCTCTGTTTGCCTCCATCCTCGCTAATGAGCTCACGCTAGCGCTAACGCTTAAAGCCTACTTTAAGCCCCCCTACCAACTACACACTTTCTGAGCAACCAAGCTACACCAGAGATAGATAGATAGATAGATAGATAGATAGATAGATAGATACTTTATTGATCCCCAAGGGGAAATTCAAGATGGTTCATCAACTGGTCGAGATCTTTGGTTCACTCATCAGTTAATGATTTTTATCCAAGCCCACTTCCTTTTGAGGAGAATTGTAGGCTACTTATTTGTAAATGGATACGTCTGATGCCATTAGTGGAGGGATCATAGTGCTTTTAGGGACACAAATGATTCTAAAACAGGGCAGTGTATAAATAGAATCAGATATTGCTTTAATCATAAAGAGGAATGAAGATTATTTAGCTGAAGCTTTTATCCAAAGCATGACGAATAGCATTCAAGCTACATTTTAAAGGAGATACAGTATTAGATAACAATAAATACTAGGCTACTATAATAAATACTACTACCAGAGGATTACAGTGTAGAAGTAAGTACTAGTCAAAGTGTAGTTGAATGAGATAGTGGTAGTACAAGGAAGGAAGCATTTTAGGTTTTGGTTTGTATCATCATTTGAATCATTCCAGCATTAATACTGTAATAATAATATTAGTTAGGTGCAAAGAGTATGCGAGCAGCTTGGTACAAGGTGACTCACTCGTTTTTTTTTTTTTTAAATTCTGTTTATAGAAGAGACACAAAGCAGACAACACAGTGAACAAGAAAAAGACAACAGGTATTAATCTTTCTGTGCGTGTGTGTGCGTGTGTGTGTGTGTGTGTGTGTGTGTGTGCGTGTGTGTGTGTGTATGTGTGCGCACTCGCATGTGGATGTTGGTGTGCAATAAATGTCTGTGTACCTTGCCTGTGTCTCAGTGTGTGTTTAAGACATTGTATGACTGATAATAACTGATTGTCTTTCAGTGCTGCGTAATGGCTCCTGGCAAACAGTCATATGGAAACAGGTAGGCTTGTGCTAAGTCCATCAAAACCTGGTGCATATCACTGTGCTCATATGGAGACAATCAAAAGGATTAACTCGGCTAAAACAATGTTCAGACAGCTAACTCACTTTTTGGAACCATGCCCGGTGTCTGATGGAGTTGGAACTTAAAGCTTCAGTCCAAATACTGTACCTTTGTTTAATGCACTGCTGTGTCCGTTTGTCCGTTTGAAAGCAGATGGGGCATTCATGGCATCTTGCACTGCAAGGCTAACTTTGGTTGAGCTACACAGCCACTCCTGATGCTTTCTCCTCTGTTCCCCTTCTCCTTGTCCTTCTCAGCACTAAAGACATGGTCATGTCTTTGGCTATAATGCAGTAGAAAAAGTGTGGTCTGCACACTGCAACTGCTCCAAAATATAAACTTTATTAATTTAAAAGCAACGTTTCGATCCCCTTGATCGAAACGTTGCTTTTAAATTAATAAAGTTTATATTTTGGAGCAGTTGCAGTGTGCAGACCACACTTTTTCTACTGTCTGATACTATTGTCTGGCACCTGCAGAAAAACTTTACTTTGGATGTGCGCACCCACTCTTCAAAACGTTTGGCTATAATGCACTCATTTGTCTCTGTGTGTATTGGGTACTTTAACCTCTGTCTCACTTCTCATCGTACTCCTGTGCTGGGTGGACTGTCCACTGTCATCCCCCGCTGTCCTCCACTAATTCCGTCTTCTCATGCATTCTCTCCTTCCATGCTGTCGTAATGCTGGTCCCTGGCCACTAGGTGGCAGTTGGGGACATAGTGAAGGTGACCAATGGCCAGCATCTCCCAGCTGACATGGTCATAGTGTCCTCCAGGTTAGCAACACAGTGTCTGTCTGTGTTTGTTTGTCTGTCTGTGTGTGAGTTTAGAAGTGTGTTTGTTGTTTTGAATGTTTGCATAGCAAAGTGTGTTTGTGTATTCTAGTAGTATAGTAGATAGTCTGATCAGTTTTGAGCTTTACACGTGTTGATCTGTTTTGCTATGAGAATGCATGTCATATAGTGATATTCACTTCTGTGTCCTTCATTTTGATGGAACTCTTAACTGTGTCCCTTGTCCCTCAGTGAGCCCCAAGCCATGTGCTACATAGAGACCTCCAACCTGGATGGAGAAACTAACCTGAAGATCCGACAGGTAAGTCTCATATTGACATGTACTTTTTGGGCACCTGTCTGTATGTATGCATATTTGACTGTGCACTTGTAGCTGCTGTTAATACTGTGGTCTGCTACTGTGTCAAGCATAGCAGTGTGTGTGCCAAGCCTTATTATGCATGTCTTTTGTGTGTTTTTACTTTACTATGTGTGTGTGTGTGTGTGTGTGTGTGTGTGTGTGTGTGTGTGTGTGTGTGTGTGTGTGAGAGAGAGAGAGAGAGAGAGAGAGAGACTTCTGACATCTTCTTCCATGTGTGTTGTGCTGTAGGGGCTGTCCCTGACGGCAGCACTGCAGTCCCTGGAGGAGCTGATGTCTCTGTCGGGCCGTCTGGAGTGTGAGGGACCCAACAGGCATCTCTATGACTTCACCGGCACGCTGCGCCTGGACAACCTGAAGTACGTCTACACACTTACCATCAGTCGTGCTGTAAACACTCCGTAAACACAGCCTGGGTGAACAGACATCTGTTCTGTTTCAGATTTAAAGTCATAGTTCACACTGTCAATTCAGCCTACTGCAACATGCTGTCCATGTGGAAATACAGTGATAGCCACTAAAAACTAATATAGGTATGTTGAAGAAGATATTCTGAATAAATGGTGGAAATAATCTGCAAACCATATTAGGTTGAGATTTAGACTGTAAATATTATAACTATTATAATAAATGGTTGGTGTGATATCCTATATATAGGTCTGGCTCTGGGCTCTGTAAAGTGCGCTGAGAATATAAATATATTTTTTTTATCATTTTAGCCCAGCTCCTCTTGGTCCAGACCAGGTGTTGTTGCGTGGAGCCCAGCTCAGAAACACCCAATGGGTTGTGGGTATTGTAGTCTACACCGGGCACGACTCTAAATTAATGCAGGTGAGTCATCACTTTCACAAAAATATGAAAACTACTTAGAGGAATCAGGCCACTTGAAAGGAATGGCCCAGCACATTAGAGAGGATGGATCTGAGATAGTGAATATTTTTTCAGCATAGTAAATGTCTTCCTAATTTCATTTCATGTGTTGTTTAAAAATAGAAGGAAAAATCACTCTACAAATTTAAAAATAGAAGGAAAAATCACTCTACAAATGTTATGATTAAATCCATGTCCAACAGTTATTTTGGTGCTTTTCTTTTAGCTACATGTAGGAGTTGTTTTTGTCCGTGGCAGGTGTGTGAGCACAGAGGCTAAGCTTGCTCACGCATTTCATTGGGTGTAATTAGAGGGAGTGCAGGTGTCGTGGTATAGTGGTTGTCTTACGCGCGCCGCCTCCGTGCTCTGGGTCGGGCCAGTGACCCCGCAGGGGCAGAATTACTCTCCCTAAAACAACTCATTACTCAGTTCTCTCTCCTGCTCTCTTGGGAGAAAGTAGTGCATTTAAGAATGCACCTGCAGTGAAGTGCTGGTCTGGGTCAGGCTTTTGTTGAGAAAGGTTCTCAGAATGGGCTTGATTTTATTAAGAAATTAATTGATTGCAGTTTAGACACCAATAACACATGTGTGTTTGATTTTCTAGTACGTTTTAGTTCAGGCATGGCTGGAGTTGGTCAAATGATATGTGCAATTTCTATCATAGAGCTCTAGTAATTTATATCCTATTAATTCCTGGATTTGAAAAACAAAAGCTCCTTATCAGTCTAACAGTTTAATATTTCTTACGAGAGAAGCCTCTTAGGCCTTTAGTGAGCTCTTCCTCCTCTCGCTCTCTGTTGTAGAACTCGACCAAGGCGCCCCTGAAGCGCTCCAACGTGGAGCGGGTGACCAACATGCAGATCCTCGTGCTCTTCTGCATCCTGCTGGTCATGGCCATCATCAGCTCGGTCGGCGCCGCCATCTGGAACAAGCAGCACACCGAGGAGGCCTGCTGGTACCTCTCCCGCGCAGGTGCGCCATGCCACGCCACACCACGCCACGCCACGCCACACCACGCCACATCACACCACACCCAACGTGGCAGGGCCTCTTTGAAGGGGCTCTGTGTAGTCTGTGTCGTCTTGAATGAACCGTTATGTCTGAGACTGCACCCTTCCACTGACTTGGCTGCATTTCATTAGGAGAAATGAAGGGAGTGGTGTAATTTTATTAGTGGTTGAGGTCAAATAACAGCAGCCTTGCACCAAAATCACGGACTGTACCTTTAACATATGGTAGCACTTATAAGTATAGTTTATGTAACCTTTACTGCAAACTGGTAGTGTATGGTAGTGCTTACAGAGTGGACGCTTATCTCTTCTTAGTAACTTCTGTACTGTGTAACACGTAACAGTTGGCTACTTATACAGCAACTGTATTTACATAATGATGAGACATTGTAACAGTTGACAGTACAAAAGGATTGTGCTGATGGTTGCCTCCTCTGCTCTTCTGCTAATGGCCCAGGCTATTTCATTTCCCTGAATGGTAGACACAGACATAACTAGTTTATGTACTGTATGTAATTGATCCGACATTTGTAAGACGTTCTTTCAGCTCTTTGTCATTTATTTGTCTCTGCTTGCCTGAGCATTGCTCAATTCCTTGAGAAAAATATAAAACAAATCCTTTCTAAAGCAGTGGTTGGCAAAAAGGAAAAGTGCTAGTAATGTTTGTCTCTATATGCTGGACTGATGATGTTATTTTTACCTCCTCTGTTGTCGCACTTGTGTGTGTGTGTGTTTGTGTGTGTGTGTGGGTGTGTGTGTGTGTGTGTGTGTGTGCGCGCTTGTAGGTGACATATCGTACAACTTCTGGTACAACCTCCTTACCTTCATCATTCTTTACAACAACCTGATTCCCATCAGTCTTCTGGTCACTCTCGAGGTGGTCAAGTTCACACAGGCGCTCTTCATCAACTGGGTTAGTCTCTCTTTGTATTTTGTATGTGTGTGTGTGCATGTGTGTGTGTGTGTGTGTGTGTGTGTGTGTGTGTGTGTGTATGGTGAAGTATAATGATGTATATTTATTTATGTGTAAGCAGTGTGTTAGTTACTGTAAGAGAATAAGAGCAAAATTGACAGAGAGAATGTGTGTAAATTCCTTTTAGGAAACGTGTGATTATATTATTTTATGCGTGTTCCATGCATGTTTGTGGAAAAGTGTGAGTATATTATTATATGCGTGTTCCATGCATGTTTGTGTGTTTATTTGTTTGTATCTTTCTTAGGATGTTGAGATGTATTACGCAGAAACAGACACCCCGGCTATGGCTCGAACGTCCAATCTGAATGAAGAACTCGGACAGGTAAAGAAGTTGTCAAGCGTACCACACCTGTCCTCATTACTCTCTTAAGGAAGGTCAAAATACAGATACCTCAGTGCACTGCAGCAAGATAACCTTTTCTGTGTCTTTCTTTCTCTCTCTCTTTCTCTCTTCCTTCCTTTCTCTCTCTCTTTCTCTTCCTCTCCTATCTGTATTTCTCTACAGGTGAAGTACCTCTTCTCAGATAAGACAGGAACGCTCACCTGTAATGTCATGCACTTCAAGAAGTGCACCATTGCTGGCATCACATATGGGTAGGTATTTGTGTGTGCATTTATGAGGATTTGTGTGTGTGTGTGTGTGTGTGTGTGTGTCTTTGGTTTCATTTTATAAACTACTATATACAGCAGCTATAACTTTATAAGCGCTGCATAGCACAGTTGTTCCAATAAGCAGTAAGACTTGCACCAAAAGACACAGCAGTGGCTCAATATAGATATCAGTTGCATAATGGCCAACAACACTCTTTGTTTATTAGATGTTGCTGTGTGTCTTGCATAACATTTTGTTAAATCATATGTGTCATCTTCTATCTGTTACTTGTGTGGGTTTTTAACTGCCTATTTGGCTGCAGGCATTTTCCGGACTTGGAATGTGATCGATCTATGGAGGACTTCAGGTTAGAATTAATCAATTCTCCCTCTTTTTATATGCTAATTACAGAATATATGAAATTATTTACATACTAATGATGGAATATATTGTTCTTTATTTACATCTTAAGCACTTTTTTCTCTCATGTCTCATTTTCTGTGTCTGTCTCTCTACTTTTTTCTCTTTTTTCCTCCCTCGCTATTTTTTTACTTCTTCCGTCCCTCTCTTCATCCATCTCTTCCTCCTCTAGTCATCTGCCCTCCAGCAGTAATAACTCCACGGAGTTTGATGACCCCACTCTGATTCAGAACATCGATAAGAACCACGTAGGTGTCCCTCCCACCAGCTACAGTGATTAATGTCCCGCCTCAATATGACGGGACCCTTCTCTTCTCCTATTTCAGACCATCCTGTTACCACGAAGAAACGTTTTATCATTCATTTTCTTTTCTGTCTTTCCCTGCTTACCTGTGTGTGTGTGTGTGTGTGTGTGTGTGTGTGTGTGTGTGCCCTCTCCAGCCGACATCTCCACAGATCTGCGAGTTCTTGACCATGATGGCTGTGTGTCACACCGTGGTTCCTGAGCGGGAGGGAAACCAGATCATCTACCAGGCATCCTCACCAGGTCAGATATCCTGTCAAACGCCCCAGCCTCAAACAGACACCCAATCACCAGCCTCCAACCCCAAACAGACATCCAATCACCAGCATCAGATCGCAAACAGACACCGAGCTACCAGCACAGGGCCCCAAATAAGCATCCAAACAGCAGGCTGATGACACAAGAGAATTCCATTTACACTTACCGAATCCAATGACCCAATCCTGAGTTCTCAGCATGCTTTAGTGAAAGTGGAAAAGAGTGCCCTCACATGGCCATTCTGTGTTACTACACTTAACCTGGTGTTAGGAGATACTGCAAGTGGAGATTATCTACTCAAGGATCAGATCTCAAGGATTAGATATAGTACTTGAATACTTACATTAGAGGACATGTAGGATTTATGAGTTTATATTATGCTTATATGGACCAATTATGCCATCAACAATTATAAATAAATGTATGTTTTTGTGTGTGAAGCATGGAAATGGTGTGTGTGTGTGTGTGTTTGTGCACATGTTGCTAATGTGTGTGTTGTATTCTGTAGATGAGGGAGCTCTGGTCAAAGGAGCCAAAGGCCTGGGCTTTGTCTTCACTGCTAGGACCCCAGACTCTGTCATCATTGAAGCGGTCAGTGTCTGCATTATGGCTTTGCTTAGTATGTGTGTGTATGGGTTTACTATTTTCTGTTCTTTCTCATTCATGTGGGTCAATTTGTGTGTGTGTGTGTGTGTGTGTGTGTGTGTGTGTGTGTGTGTGTGTGTGTGTGTGTGTGTGTTTCAGAGGGGGAAAGAGAAGAGCTTTGAGCTCCTGAATGTGTTAGAGTTTTCAAGGTAAACATTTTCTCTACTGCTTCTACCACTAACAGTTCTCACAGATTTGTTGCAGACCCATAAGACATATGTATACTATACACACAAGGCACATGTTTGCTGCTGATTTAAACCAGTTTGATCAACCAGACAGTACCTGACCAGAACAACCCAGGTCTGATGTATGCCACATCTGAGCTGTAGCTGTTCGAGTCGTAGTTTGTATCTGAGCATGCTCAGTGATGCGCATGGCCTCTCTGTTGCAGTAACCGCAAGCGCATGTCAGTGGTGGTGAGGACTTCCAATGGGAAGCTACGACTCTACTGCAAGGGAGCAGTAAGTCTCACTCTCTCTCTCTCTCTCTCTCTCTCCACACACACTAGTACCCAAATTAACATTTCAACATGGACTGTAACTTTGTCCTCTGAGAAGAATCACAATGACACGGCAAGTGCCTTCCATGCTATGCTGCATTCCAATGATGTCACGCTGCATACTGATGATGTCACGCTGCATACTGATGGTGTCATGTTTTCTCCTCCATCCCTGTCTCTTTTCTCCTCCTTTTCTTCTCTTATTTCTTGCTCTCTCTCTCTCTATCTCTCTCTCTCTCTCACTCTTTCTCTCAGGACAATGTGATCTTTGAGCGCCTAGCTGAGGTGTCCCAGTACAAAGAGCAGACTGTGGCTCATCTGGAGCAGTTTGCCACTGAGGGTGAGCCGTCTCCTCTCCTCTCCTCTCTCCCTTCTTCACATACTTTACCTCCGTTCCCCCCTCTCATCAATCCCTCTCTTCTCTGCCTGGCTGCTGTGGCAGGTCTGCGGACGCTCTGCTTCGCCTTTGTGGACCTGGAGGAGGCGGCGTACCAGGAGTGGCTCAAGGAGTACACCCGGATCAGCACCGTGCTCAA